>NC_045478.1:108924390-109091962 GCF_009650955.1 Corvus moneduloides | reverse complement strand
CACTCTGTCTCCCTCTTAGCGTTAAGGTAGGTGAGGAGAGCATCTTGCTAGTGCCTCTGAGCCCCAACAGCCCAGAGGGCCGAGGGGCACCAGTGAAACCACTCCAGAGCAGAGAGAGGATAAAGATTTGAGAGCAGCCTTTTCTTGGCCTTGGTCTGCAGCAGTGCTCCAGCTGCAGCAGGTCCGTGCTGTTTCCTCGCTTTGCCTGCTGCTCTGTGGAGCTGCAAAGGAAATCTTGAGGGAAGAGAGAAAGCTGTGGGACAAGATGATTTGCTGGCTGAAGCCAGAAGCAGGATGGCAGCAGTTTGGAGTGTAGAGATTTGGGTGCCTCGGGGCCCAGTGGCACTGAGTAAGATTTGTCTCTGGCCCCACTGCTGGCAGCAGTGGCAGGAGTCAGGGTCTGCCTGTGACCTTCCGCATGTGAGTCCCAGGAGCAGCTACAGGGAGTTCTTCTTTCTGAGAAATGCACTGAGTTGTGCTATAGAGTCACTCAGCCTGTCATTAGTCCTGAGGGGCTCATGGCAGAAGAGAAGGAAAAAGAAATAAAATCCTCTAGGAATCTTGCACTTTTGCAAGTCAACTGTTTCCTTCTCACTGCTTCATATGGGCCTGAGATGTTTTGTCAATACTCACAATGTGTCCCAAACTTAGACACAGACAGAAGGAGGCCTGTAGAGGCCCAGAGGTGATAACCCCACAAATGTTAGGTGATATTGGTTGTCTTTTTGATGTCTGGGTTATCATCTACTCACTGCTTCATTCACACTGGGATAAGGACCACATTCACCCTGGGATAAGCATGAAAAATCTGCCGCGATGCATCTCCTTGTGCAGTCGCCTTTGCTCTGCCCTGTCTCTTCTGCTTTCTCTTCCCCATTTCTGTTTGGTGCCCTGTGAGGTGCAGAGAGCTTCTGCAGCTGTGGGGGGGTCCGGGTGACACTCAGGGATGCCCGTGGCATCAGCTGCCAGCCCTGCGCTGCAGCCCCGATGCATCACGCGCCTTCCTGTAGCTCAGGTCCTGCCCAAAGCAAGTGCTGAGAGAGGGAGTTGTTTGCACCTTGTAAATAACATGTTGCTGCTGTTTTAGGTAGGGGCTTTTGGGAAAAGCTAGACTTTCAGCTGTTCTTGCCCTGGTGTGGAATCTTCTGGGGCATCCTGCTGCTTTCCTGGAGAATGTGTGAGGTGGAGTGGAGTGGGTGACAGACAGGCCTAGATTGCAGAGTGGAAACTCAGCTACAGAGTGCCAGTGCAGACTCTCACTGCTGAACTGCCTGCTGGGGCTGGCAAAGAAGGCAAATGCCCCAGACACAGCCCAATGGGACTGTGTCTCAGGGACAGGTACAGGGAGGTGACAAGAAACAGCAGCATGGCACGGTCTCACAGCCTCCAGGAAGCACTGACATAGGGACTTCATGTGCCAGAGACTTCAGAAAGGCTGTCTTGTTAAACGGCCACAAATGAAGACTCTGAAAGCCCTCTATTTGCCTCTTGGATTTGTGTGTGCTTTGGACAGCCACAGCAACCTGTGGCAGCGAGTTCCACGATTTCATCAAGTACTGCTTGAAAAGCACCTCCCTTTGTTTGACTGAGCCGCCAGCCTGGTAAATTCAGAGGGTGCTGCCTAGTTCTTGGGTGGAGAGAAAGTCAATCTTTTTGGTACTTGCCTTTCAGGGAGCTGAAGGAGAAGGGACTCTTCAGCATCAAACACCTGGCTGAGTCCCACTCAGAAGTCCTTCTTTGTAGACTTCGTGAGGTTTGCTTGGCACTTACCAACGAGGTAAGAACATTGTTCTGAATCGTCCTCCGTGCTTCTTACATGGTGTGTAGAGTAGATATGTGCTTGTTCATCTCCCTGTGTGCTCAGGGACTGCCTTCATTTCTGTTTCTAGACCTTATCTTTCTCATGTCTGTCAGCTCTCTATAGGATCTGTGTGCACATGTAGCTCTATTTACTGGTAGGTCGGGCATCTGACACTCTCCTCTTGGAGCGAGCTGCCATTACAATGCAACGTGCAAATGCAGAAGCGGAGACACTAATTATGTTATTTGCTGCAGTCCAAATCTCTGCCCAAGCTGTAATTCAACACTGCCAATTAGTCTGTAGACTTGAGCCTGTGTTTTCTGTTTCCTGGCTGAGGGCTTCAACTGCTGCTGTTGCTTTTTCAAACAGGAGCAAATGACTCTTTTGTCTTTATGACTTGTGCCTTTATGGCTTGAGAGCAGCCCTTGCTTTAATTTGTTTCTTTGTTTTTTGAATAAAAGGGCCTAAAACCAAAGCAGTGGACATTCCAGAAGAGTTAAGTAGAACACTTTAAGTGAAATAATATGTTTTAGGCCTGCAGGAAGCAGGCCTGAGGCCTAGCACAAGTAGGTGCCAGAGTTAAGTGCCTTTCTGTGCTTGTGCTCTTCTGCTCTGCCTGTGCTTTTGTGTTCCCCTGGACACAGCGGGAAGTGTTGTCATTTCCTGGGACTTTTGTCTAAGGCAACTGGTTTTCTTTTCAAGGTGATTCTTATGTTTCCCCTCATGACTTCCCCAGGTGACCAACCTTCGCTCAAAGGTGTCTTACTCTGCAATCGTCACTCTTGGAGAGCTCTTTGTGACCTTGCAGAAGGACATGGACTCGGAGGTGGATGAGGTTGCTCGGGTCCTTCTCCAGATGGTGTGGAACTCCCCAGAGTTTGTTCAGAAAGCAGCCAGTCACACCCTGGGAGTCATGGTGGAGCATGTGACTCCTGCACGAGCAATGACTGCTCTCATGGACAGTGGAGTCCAGTAGGTTCTTCTTCTCTTAGTGATATTCTTCACCTTCTATTGTGTGTGGGGGAGAAGGGCTGAGAGAGAGAATGGGAATGGTGGGAGGGAAGGGTCCTGTATCCTGCATCTTCTGTGAACTCAGTGACTTGATTCTCCAATCAACCTCACTTCTTTCCTCTTGTCACCTATTTCTGCCCTCAGTGCAGCCCTTTAGTTGACAGAATCACAGAGCTGTAGAATATGCTGAGTTGGAAGGGGCCCATCAGGCTCATCGAGTCCAGCTCCTGCCCTTGCACAGAACAAACACGCCAAGGGTCACACCATGTGCCTGAGAGCAGTTGTCCAAAGGCTTCCTGAACTCTCTCAGGCTTGGTGCTGTGACCAGTGCCCTGGGGAGCCTGTTCCAGTGCCCAGCCACCGTCTGGGTGAAAAACTTTTTCCTGATATCCAACCTCAACCTCCCCTGACTCAGCTTGCTGCTGCTTCCTGGAGTTCTCCCAGTCTGTCCGAGTTGCCTAGATGTGGTGAATGGTGGGCAAGTGAAAGTGCCTGCAAAGGCTAAGGATAGAGCCCTGTGGTTTTGTGGGAAGAGGGACAATTGCAACTGCAGCTGTGAGCGCTCTTTGATATTTCACAGCCCTAACCACAGAGGCCTTGGGAAAAACCATGCATCCTCCTTATGCCATTCACTTGAGAAGTAAGGAGGGTTCTTGCTGGGGCATGGAGCACATGGGGGAGAACGTGCTGGGTGTGGCACAGCCTGCACAGCAGGTGCAGCTCCTGCCAAGAGGAGTCTTGTAGGACTGTCCTGGCCTTAGAGGCCCACTTGCTATTCAAACTGATGTCTCATGTTAGCCTTGAGATGATGAATCACTGTACAGGCACCTTCACAGGCCGACTGCCATGGGACAGCTGAAGCAGGTGCTGCCTTAAGTGTTGGTGCTGGGCCTGATAGTCCCCAAGAGACACTGTCTAGAACAGGACAAGCTGGCTAAACTGACTGCCACCCTTTCCTCAGCTTTGGAAAAGGGGGAAACATTCAGATGTATCTCTTGCCAAGCCTCACAGAAGAAACTGGCTGCATTGCAGAATATTCTGCAACTTCATGTCCCACAGCGTGTTTTCCCTGCATTTGTTTCTTTCCCAAGGTCTGCAGATTTGGGGGTAAATGGGTGCAAATATCCTCAATCCTGCTGCGGCTGTCTGTGTAGTGGCTGGCCCCTGATGGGTCAGCCTGGGTTGTCTTTAATTTCCCTCTTTCGCAGAGTGAATTTGGGGAAAGACATTGAGTATCAGATAGTGCAGGGAGACTGAATTCCTCACTCTTGCTTGCAGGCAGTCCTTCTGTACAGTGCTAACTTTGTGTTTCTCTGCGGACAGAACCTTCTACAGGTGTCCCAAGTGTCAGGGAGAACCCAGGCCTCCTTCCCCCAGCAATGACAGGGAGCATGCTCTGGCCAAGGCCTGCGCTGTGTCCCTCTGCTCCCTGTGCCCCAGTGTCCGCTCTCTTCTTCCCAGGAGCCGCCACGTCCAGGTGCGGAAGTGCGCGGCCCAACTCCTCCTGTCCTTGATGGAGAAAACTGGAGTCACGAAGCTCGCAGGAACGCCCAGGGCTGAGAGGCTGGCGCACGCGGCAGGGACGCTTGCTCAGGACTGTCACAAGGACACAAGGTAATGATCTTCATTTCACCTCCTAAAACAGGAAAACTGTTGGGTGTCTGGCTGTAAAGGGCAAAACCACAAAAGAGTGGAAGCTAAAGGAAATATTAAGTTCCCTCACTGTGTGGATGAGGTTCACAGAGTCACGGAATACGCTGAGTTGGAAGGGACCCATCAGGGTCATCGAGTCCAGCTCCTGCCCGTGTGCAGGGCCCCCCAAGAGTCACTCCATGTGCCCGAGAGCATTGTCCAAAGGCTTCTTGAGCTCTGTCAGGCTTGGTGCTGTGACCACTGCCCTGGCTTGTCTGGGGAAATGACTGTGCTGGGGAACGTGAGGTTGTCCCGCAAGAGGGAGCATTGCCAACTTCCTGGGACTTGAATGATTCCTTCCTGAGATCAAAAGAGCCATCAGATGAGCCAGTCAAACAGTTTTGCTTGGCCTTAGGTGCACAAGACAAAGCCAAAATGTTGGCTAATGTTCATCACTGAAGGATCGCATACATCTATTTCTCATTAACTTAAGACTTTCCTAGAAATATTCCAGGGGTCTTTAGCCAATGTATTCAGTCTTTCTAAACCTCTTCTGCAGATTTCTATAATGCTCTTATCTGTGGCTGAATGACCTCCAAATTGCTTCCTGAAGAAAACTGTGGTTTCCTAGTGGCAAAATCAACCCAAACCACCCAAATCCCCTCACTTTGAGGATTCAATTCCCATTAATAGCTGCCAAGAACGCATGAGCAACTAGCTGTCCCTGTGCATACATATGGTATAGAATAATCAAAAGCAAGCATGAGGCATTTGGTCCTGGCTTCCCTGCCAGTTAAAGAAAGGCAAATTACTGTGCAATGGCAGCAAGACACTGCTAATAAGCTCTGACTCAAAGCAGAGGTGTTTCGCTTGTTCCCTGGGATCCTTCGATGCCACAGAAGCGCACCCACAGTTTCAGAGTGAGATTGTATTTTTCTGTTGCCCCATGTTCTCCTCTTGCCTCTTGTGTTCAGCTGACAGCACTGTGCAGTGACAAGTGGAGGTAAATCTCTCTCTTTGCTGAGTAGGTAATGCCTTCTCATGCAGGTATGGCAGCTGCTGAGTTTAAGGTATCAGCTTATTCTGTTAACGCTCCTCCTTTGTTTGTTCACCTTCTATTCTTTCTTTCTTTCTTTCTTTCTTGTTTTAGGCATTATGGACAGGAGATGGTGAAAATGATGCTGAATCACCAAAACTTTAAAAGGCTTTTGGAACAATCTCTTTCCACCCGTGACCTGGAAGATATTCTGACAAGAATGAAGAAGAAAGTAAGTGCTTGGTAGGAGAAATGTCTCCTTTGTGCAAGTATTGCCACTGCTGATATGAGATCAAACATACCTAATCTTATCTCATTCCTTTTCTGCCAAATCATTTTGCTCCTGGGAATGAACTGTTGATCCGTAGCCTGTTCATCTGCAGAGCACAAAGGAATTGATAATATTAGAGGAAAAGTGGGGTATTGGATATTTTGAATATTGGCCACAAACAGGGAAGGGAAAGAGGAGAAAATGGGTTTACATTTAAGCATAACCCCCCACCCCACTATCCCTACTCTGCCCCCAGTGACGCAATTAAGTGAGAACAGTGCTTCTGGAGATAACAGAGTCTTTGCAAAAGACACAGGAAGCAGTAGTGCCAAGAAAATTTCCAAATATTCAAAAGATGTCCCAGTCAATCCCAATTCCTACAATTACTGTCTGTCTTCTGGGAATACTGCCCTGCTGTCATGCCCTGTGCAGCTGGAAGAAGCTTGGTGAATTCAGCAGCATCCAGTGGAAAATCATTTGTTTGCCTGGGTTATTTTTTTATTCTTTTTACCTACGTTATAGAAGGGAGTGTGCCTTTGTGCAGCAACAGGGAGAGTGAGTGTGGAACCAAATCAACTTCCAACACAATGGGCCAACCTCCAAAGAGTCCAAATTTTTCTGCAGCTTCCTTTAAGAGCATTAGTTCCCTACCAGTTTGCATTATTCCCATTTATGCTCAAGAGGAATGAATTGGGGATTTTAGACTGCTGCTCAGTATGGTAGCAGCCATAACCTGCCTTGGGCTATTGAAAACAAAGAGTTGGCATCACTGAACCTCTGGCCTGTTTCCTTCTGTAAGTTCGGAAAGGTTTGCCCAAGCCTTGGTAGCAGTGATCCTGGTTATAAGTTGTGTTTTAAACAGGTAATTTCCTATTTTACATTCTAAAGATCCATGGGGTTTCTTTATGCCTTTGTAGGGGATGGAAACGCAGAAGGATGAACACCCATCTGTCGAGAAGCCTGTGAAGAAGAGGAGCGATGGCTCGAAGAAGCCCCAGGCCACATTGCCTTCTAGTAAACGGTACTGAGCACTTTAGTTAGATGTGACAAAGCACGTGGCAAGCTTTACATGTCTCTTCCTCAGGAAAATCTTTCTGGTGGAGATGACCTGTGCCAGAGATTGTTTCCTTTCCCTACAAATGCTCTATCATAAAAAATGTCTCCTTCTGCATTACGCTGAACACAACTTCTCTGGAAGGGTTTCCACAAAAAATGGGCGACAAAAAGACACCCATTGGTTGCAGCTCAGAAGATCCAGTGCAGTGGCAAGGACAGTGCTGTGGAGGCTGTGAGAGGGCCATGTCTCCGCTGCCTCACTTGGGACAAGTAAATTCAAGCAGGGTTTTTCTCCTCTGAGAGCAGTCTTTTTCAGATGGGTGTTTTGATGAGAAGTCCCAGTCTAGAAGCAAGATGCCGTTCCCCAAAATAGCACTTCCCATGCATGTGGTTTGGCCTTCCCTGAGTCATGGTTTTCTTACCCTCAGACAGTACCAAGATGAGTAGTAAGTAGCAAGCCAGTTCCTGAGCAACTTTGGTCAACAGGTGTCTCAATGTGGACGTTTTGTCTTGACATTCCTGTCCTTCATACTGTTTGCTTGATGGACAGCATGTTTGGTTTATTTCCCCCTGTGCTGCAATCAGCATTTGAGACAGGAATTTGGTCCTTGCTGTCTCTTCCTGCCAGTGGGAGAGCTACTTGTACCTGTTGTCCTCTGATAACAGAGGGGATTTATTTAGCTCTGTCATGCTCAGCGCTGGCAGGAGAGTGACCACATGCCTCAGTAGCGTAGTCAGGATCTTCCCATGCCCATGGAAGAGACAGGCTGATCCAAGAGAGTTGTTCCCAGTGGGTTTGTTAAGCTGTGGATCTAGTCTCTAGGGAAGCAATCATGTGAGCGTAGTGCTGGGATGTCTGGCTTCTGTTTTTATCCCTGTTACGGATTTTCTGGATCCTTCAGATATGCCCCTATCCATCTGTTCAGATGCATCTGAGCTGCTTTTCCAGATTGTCATGCCTGCTGTAGAGACACTTCTCCAGAGGGATGAGTTTCCTTATTATGAGACACACACCTCCCTCATGATGAGGCATTTAAACATGGAAGTAGCGTCTCTCCTTCCTCACAAAGCAGTGCGACATGTGTACCTGGGAAGCCGTCTGGAGATAAGTGAGATGCATCTCATCCTTGGTTTTCCTGAGTAAGCACTGGTGAGAATGTTGCTTGCAGATTGTCTCCTGTAATGATTGTGTAGCGGGTTTGGTTTGTAACCAGGCAGAAACACCAATTTAGTGTAGTGGTTTGGTCCAAAATACTCATTACTATTTACCTTCTGTGAGATAAGAATTAGGAGAAATGCAAAGCAGGCACCAAACTTGAAAGAATAGAAAGAAGTTTATTAACAGACCTAAAAGAAGAAAAAAAAGTCATACCACGCCTTCAGAACACTTCTCCTCCCCCCGCCTTTCTCCCTTCTCGCAGTGATAATGTAAAAAGACAGCCCTTGAGATGTTCAGTCTGTTTACCACTTCCATAATAACCTTGTTCAGTCCATTTAGGAAGAGGAGCCTCTCTTGCCCATGCTATGAAAACATTATCACAAGGAGCCAGCCGCCCGGCTTGGTTCTCTGCTCGCATGTGAGTCCCTTCCCCCGTCTTGCAGCTTTTCCCACAACTGCTTTCGAGGGTCCACTCTTGAATTGCTGGGGTAAAATTTTAAGGTTGAGCCGTTCAGAAACAAAAGTTCTCTTCACCCATCTCTGGGAGCATTTCATTTCTAAGAATAGAGGCCCTTCTCCTTCCCTGGAAGCAAAGGGTCTTCCTCATCTTCCTCTTCAGAACTATCTCTGGGAGCATCTCTAGGACCTGAGGTTTTCTCTTTTTCCATTTGGAGCAAAAGTCCTCATCACTTCCATCTCTCCCTGTTCAAACTTCTCATGAAATTACAGCTGCGTCAGCATCTGCTTATCTCAGCGCAGGTGCTTTTGCTCACAAGTTGAATGCTCCACCCCCCATGCCTTCATGAAATTACAGCAGGTACTCTGATCTATCATAGCTTCACAACAGAATTTCAGCTTTAAGCATCTCCTCTTTCACTTCCCTCCGGTTTTCAGCTCTTCATAGCACTAAAAGGGTTAATCTCACCTAGGCCTTGCAGCTGGAATGTGGCTTATCGCTGTTGGTCACATGACCTCTGCCAGACAGCCGTGCAGCTTTAGCTGAATCTTGGCAGCTCTGGAGAGGGGGAGCCGAGCCGCTCCGGCTGCCCACAGCCCTGCTGTGGGGGGGGTTCCGCGGGTGGAACAGGGCCCGTCGGCTCCAGGATGGCCGTGGCCCGACCCGGCCTGGCCTGAGCAGGGCCTGGGCCGGGCCCGCTGGCCCCCACACGGGGCCCGCAGCCACCTGTCCCAGCACCGGAAACAAGACAGAGAGAGTCTGCCTCGGGGTTTCCTGTTCTTAAGTGTGGATCACAGAGGCGGTCACAACTTTAAGTGGCTTAAAGAATTGTCCATATTCAAAGTGGCCAGCTGATAGGTTCTGTCAGGTCACAGAAGGAGCTGTAAGCACTCCTTTGCAAGAACATCACTTCCGGGACTATGCTTGCTAACCCATGACAGATTGTCATGAGGTCTCCCGTTGTTTTTCAGATCAGGATTTTCTAGCTTGAAATCACATCATTAGGAAACCTCCCCAAGATGTTCTGCTCACAATTAACTGAAGGTATGATCACCAACAGGTCCGCATTTGGTTTTATTCTCCAGGGTGAAGTCTACCTCTGATGGACGCCTCCTACGCCGCCCAAAAGCCCAGGTCACGTTACCTCCGGCTGTGGAAGAAACGGAGTCGCTCCAGAAGCTGTACAATCTCCTGGAAGCCAAGGAGTTTAAGACACGGATGGAAGGAGTGGCACTCCTCCTAGACCTGTGCAAAAGCAGCCCCCAGCTCGTCTCCACTAACACTGTCCAAGTATGTAGGGTGTCTTCATTGTTCCTTTCCTTTAGCTCCTTTCCCAAGCCTGTAGCAGGAAAGTTAATTCAGTGTGTCTTGGCACTACATCCTGGCTGTGTGGGACAGGCTGGTGCCTCTTACCCTGAAATATTTAATTCAGGTCCACGCTTCAGGACAAGTTCTTTCGGTCCAGATGTATTTGTCTGGCAGGTGCCTATTGATGCTGTTCATCAGATGAGGACAGAGTTTTCTGCTGGTGTAACTTCTGCTGTCTCCTACTCCCACTTGGGTTAAGTGAAGGGAATCCAGCCACTGAAAGCGTGGCAATTATTCTCTAGACAAAAAAATGGGTTTGGATGGGGAAGAGAAGTATCAGGCTGGGCTGGTTTAAACCAAGTTTTTTTAAAGGATACTTCTGTAAACTCCGACTTGTCTTGCACAGGCACAACTCTGGTTACTCGTTTCCATCGGCATCCCTAGTCCTCTTGGTAAAGACGGTGCTCACCCTTCTTGGGGGGTCTTTTTTTCTCTTTGGAAATGGAGGGAAATGGCTAGGGACAGATCTCTTCCTTCTCCTCCCAGCAGCTGCTTTTTCCCTTTGTCCAGAAAATGGTGCCTGATAATGTGGCTGTCAAGGGACTGAACCTGCTCTAATGAGAGCGGTCCAGCACATTAAATTTCAGAAGTCTACCTGCTGGGTAGACAATTGGTCTGGATCCTGGAAGAGTTGATCAGAGCCCTGCACTTCTCCAGACACAGGTTCTGAGACAGATGGAACAAAACCTGGATCTCCTCCAGCCATAGTTTTGGCAAAATCGTAACTGCCCTCAGAACCTGAGGCAACTGTGTAGAAAAAGGGGCATTGTAAATATCTGGTTCCATACTTCGAAAGCAAAGATACCGTTTTGCATCAATAAATGGGATGAATTTAATGACTGAAATGTGGAGAGAAACACCATAGGAACTATCCTGTCCCCACCCAAAGCTCTTCAAAATATATGAAAATCTTTCAACCAGCATGAGGTTGCGCAACCATTCCAGAGAGTGGCCCACAGGAAAACAGGGAAATTGTGCAAGCAAGTGCTGACCTGACAGGAAGGATCACTTTCATCTTTTACATTGCTGAGTGCTCACTTCTGCGTCCCTTCCTCAAACAAGGACATTTTAATCCAGCTTTCATGTTGTTTGTTCTCTTCACAGATTTTTGATTATTTTGTCCCGAGACTTGGTGATACGCACAAGAAAGTGAAGCAGAAGGCGCTGGACGTGCTGGCTGAAATCATAAGCATCCTGAAAGATGGCTTAAACCCGGTGATCATCTGTCTGGTTGAAGGAATAACAAACAACCTAAACTCAAAGGACCCCGGGGTTTATGCCGCAGCTGTGAAAGCGCTGGAAGAATCCATGGCTCACTTAGGTAAGGCTGAGCCCTGGCATGGACTCTCCTCAAGTGTGTCTCTGCCTCTGCGAGTCAAGAGAACGCTGAGTGCCTTGACAGCTGTTGTTGTCTGTGGAAACCTCCAGCTGACATCCACCAGAAGCTGTGCAGGTGCAGTCCTTACGCACCAGTCCCCCACCAGGCTTGAATGTGCATCAGCATTTCCCAAAAGTCCCAGGAGCCCTTGGCTCTGTGCTGCTTGTCTGAAGAGGAAGTGCTGGACTACAGCTTTGCTGGAATTCAGGGCCAAAGGGATTTTTGGAGTTTGCCTGGGCCCCATTTGACTTCCCAAATGAATAGCTTTGCTGTTGGCATGAAGGGACACTGGCGCATCAGAACCTCTGCAGAGCAGCCTCCTGGAAGGCTCCACATCATAGGCATTAGCTTCATTAGGACAGCAGGATCAGTTCTTTACTGCATGCTTGCATGAAGATCATTTGGGACCTCCTTTTTGTATCTCATGCAGGAAAGGAGCTCTTAATAATACCCTGCTACTGAAACCCACACTGGGGTGTAGCTCTGTAGTGGTTCCCAATGAAGCAGATTGCCTGCTTTGTCACTGCCAGCCCTGGTGACCCTGTGAGGGACCAAACTTCATCCCACACACGTTCTGTCTCCAGGAAAAGCTTGCCTTGGCTTATTAGAGTGGTAGGACTGGAGGCTTGCAGGCCAATGCAGGCAACAGCAAATTCAAACAAGACCCCCAAAACCGCAACAGATAGGCACAAGGAAAACCAAAATACATACGCCGGTCAAGTATTGGGAAATCAGTTCATTTTCCAGTCTCTCTGCCAAGATCTGATTTCACAGATGTTACAGAAACCCACAGGCTACTGAGGCACTGAGCAGTAATAGCTCTTGTATGAGTAACTTGGAGTCTTGTCCCTAGATCCACACAGGTAACCTGACAATTTAAAAACAGCTTATCCTTCAGGTGGGAATGGAGGTGTGCATTTTGGAGCCTTCTCACCCTTTTCCATAGGGGAGAGAGAAGATCACTTCTGCAAAGCTCTGGGATGCAAAACCTTTTCACTGCTTACGTGTGATTGAAGTCTTGAGGTCCCTGATGTGAAATGTTTAACATAGCTCCTGGTACAGCAGACAACTTTGGATTTAAAATGTGAAAGGAGAGCTTTTCTTTTGGAATTTAAAATCCTCCCAAGTAGGCTGGAAGGAAAGAAGAAAAGGATTCAAAAATCGGCAGGAATTTCCTTTCTTTTACAAAATGTAGTTGCCCCTGCCCTTTCCCTCCCCACTGTCCTTTCTCTTATGACCTCAGAAGAGAGAGCAGAAACGTGTGTTTCCCTTGTAGATAAAGTATCCCTGATGAAAGAGTTCAGCCACCGCAGGAGTGAACTGAAGGGCCAAGCTCTGCTGGATGTCACAGAGCATCTCTCAGGTATGGCCTCCCCTTCTAAGGCAAGAGGTCTTCCGAGGCAGAATTTACAGGGAATGCCAGTGAATAGACACTAGAGTGGCTCCTCCAAATCAGGAGGTGCTGAGCTTGTCCCTCCTGCCCAATACCCATGGAAGGTGTATTGGGCAGGTTTTCCCTGGCTGCTGCAGAGGTGTGCAGCATCTGAGATGGGGGCGGCACTCGGCCTCGGGGCTGAGCTCTCACTGGGGCATCTCAGAAGCTGCCTCCAGGAAAGGGAGGGGCTAAAAATTCCCAAGCTGGCTCCTCTCTTGGAAGCTCAGGGACAGCTCTGATCCTTTAGGGAAAATGGTGGCAAATGCTGTTTCAGGGGATCGGTTTGTTTTGTCCTCACAGAATTCTTGCTTTGCTCTTGGAAAGTTTTGAGGCGGAAGCCTGCAGTGCCTGGGGGTCACAGCTTAGGTCCAAACTCAGCACACATGTTAGAGGCACGGATTTTGTGCAAGGCAGCCTTTGGGGGCAGAGGGGCAGAAGCAGAGTGCTGAGGCTCCCTGCCTGTGCTGTGGAAGTGCCATTGGACTGAGCATTTCAGGGTGTGCAGTCAGGGTCTTCCTATGTCAGCGCTGCCCAAAATGCTCCAAATGCAGCTGATAATTGATTGCTCAGAGGAGCTTGCTATGTCAGCAATAGCCAAGGGATAGAAAACTGATAACCTCAATATATACTAGAGAAGACAGTGTATAGCCTTGCTTTATTTATAGCCTTGCTTTAGCTGGGGCTAAATCCACTGCTAATTAAGCCAGGTCACAAAAACGGAGTCATCCTTTTTATTAGAAATCTCTCAATTTCCCTCTCTAAAGTGCCTTTCAAACCTTCAGCAGTGGGTTTAGACAACTTCTAAATGGAAATAAACAGCAATTTGACATTTTGGTCATTCATCATGCCGGAAACAGATTGTGGAATGATTTAGTAAAGGTGTGAAGTCTGCCACAGATACAAGGCTCGGATCTGGAGAAATTAGTCCTGAGGGCTTGGTGGTTCTGTTTTGGGGATGTTCAGCTGCTTTGCCCATTTCTGGATCATGGGGCTCTCACTGTTATTTCACTGATCTTAGCCAGAGAGACTCCCAAAATCACAACTAGAGGTAGATCCTTGTTTGCATTAAGGCTGGTGGTTAAGAAGTTTGTGTCTCTCTTCCGGCAGCGCTTGTGGCATGGGTTTATCCCAGGAGCCCCGAAGTCGTCCAGCGCTACGCCCTGCCCGTGCTCTGGTCCTTCCTGGGGAACAAGGCGCTGCCTGTCCGAAGCGCCAATGTCCGCACTGTGGTCACCAAGCTTGCCTGCGCCCTCTACAAGGTGATGGGCGCCAAGCTGAGGAAGCATGCTGCCAGCCAGCCTCCGCATGTGCGGGAAAACCTCTCCGACATTTTGGGCTGGTGAAGGCTCGATGACCTGCAGAGAGATGACAAAGTGCTGAGTTGGACACCTCCGGACGTGACTTCTTAGCTGTGCCAAAAAGGACAGAATGCAAAGGAAGGGTGTGCACCTGCCCCCGCTCTCTCCACCCCCCTTCCTAGTCGTGGCATGGGGTGCCTGAAGCAACTTCCAATTGAGGACAAGGTGAAGGCTGAGCATGGCTCAGCCTCACAAAGAGGTAAGGCGGGAGCTGGGCCGCTCTCTGGCGGGAGGAAGGCTCTTGTGCCAGCCTAGAGAGCCTGGGCACATTGCCAGGGAACAGTTCTGCCCTGCATGTGCCCCCTGCACTGAGCTGTGCTGCTCCCAGTGCCCCGTGGAGCTGTAGGGCTGCTCAGCTGTGGGGCCGGGAGAGGAGCAGGAGGGTGCGTGTGCAGCTGAGCCATTCCTGGAAAGCACAGGCCTCTGGGCTCCCTGCTGTCCCAGGGCAGCCCAGAGGCCAGGCTGTTCCTGTGCTGGCTCTGTGCAAGTGGGTCAGGGTGTCTCCCTGGTCTGCCTCAAGTGGCTGCTGGCAGGAGCATGTTTCCCTGTGCAGCTCTTTAGAAGTTTCCAGGTGGTCTGTCCCATTAAATACGTAGCTTCAGATGCTTTAGGTTTGCATTGCGGCCTCTGTTATATTTTGTGTCTCCACTTTGCAGGCGTGACTGGCTACAGTCTTATCAAGAAGTTTTCCTTGGACATTTCCTATGTTCCCTAACCGACAAAGCCCTTGCCTCCTGTCCAGAAGAGCTCTCTTTCCTCGAGCTCAGGAAGAGGGTTCTGCCTGTCCGAAGAATGTTTGAAGATTTGGATTTATACTTTAGGCTTTGTAGTTACAGATGTACATATGTTCTGACATGTAGATGTAGGTTTGAATAAATGTGTTATCATTTTATCTTTTAAATTTTGAAAATAGATTTTCAACAGTATATATTTTATTTTGATTGTTTTTGTTTGTTTTAAATAAAATAATTTTTAAGAAAAACAAGCCGAGAATGTGAGACCTGCTAGCCTAGAGGTTGTCAGAGTGCAGCTGACTCAACGTGCCACTGTCTCACGGTATTCTTTCCTCACAGCGCCTCTCCTCTTCCTCTTTTGCCATGTTTTCTTCATGTCATTTGTGCTGCTGTTTGTTATTTAGCATTACAATGGGGCCACCTATTACCATGTTTGGGGGACAATGGACCCAGAAGATCCTGTGTAGTCTCCAGTTTTCTGCCTCGATCTATTCTGTGCTCACAAAAGGCCTGAGCAAAGCAACAAAGAGAATGTGCCCAAATCCCAAAGCTTTGCTCCTTTGCAATGTCAGACAGATCTGGCTCAGAGGTGTCTTCAATCACAATTCCATAGGTAAGAAGAGGACGTGTATTTCACTGGGAAAAGAGGCACTGCTTTGGAAAAGGCATCTGTATGTATATTTACCCAGGACAGCAGTCCAACGGCGTTGTTTGCAACTTGTTTGCAGAAGGATGAGCGGACTGTGAGGTTATTGAACAGGTGACAAGGGTTCCTCAAATCTGTACCCTAGCCTGGGTGCCATTCAGCCCAGAGTTATGGGGTAATGGCGTAGTACATCCCACACACATTCTGCCTCCAAGAAAAGCTTGGCTTGGCTTAATCGAGTGAAATAAATAGAAGAGCAGTGAAATGGACATTTAAACTCGTCACTTTAGAGTGATTCTCCTGCTTTCCAATGTCAGCCCTGTACCTCATGCTCCCAAGGCTTGTTACGAACGAGTGTTTGAGATTGCTTAAAAATTCACTGTCAAGGTTATCAGTAAAACCAGATTGAATATGTCCTAGGTTACAGTGTAAGATGCAACCAAGAGTATGTATTCTATTGTCACCTTCACAAGCTGTTAAAACAGATGGGGCTGTGTTTGTTATCTCCTACCATGACTCATCCTGGATAAATCCCTCTGGGGGCTATCTCTGTTTAATGGACAATCAATGACCCACCGCATGACTCACAGAATTACATCAGCCCATTGGGAGATGCTCCACCCAGGGGGAGGAGCCAAGCATTCCCACCTGGATATAATCAGGTAGGATTGAAGCACAAGCAGCTCTTCCCTACTGGATTCCCAGAGGATAAGAGCTACTACTGGACCTTCAGCTGAAGACCAGACCCTTCTACAGGATCACTGCTTCAATAGGACCACTTCATCTGGGCTGCTACCACCACCCTGACTAACAGGGTGTCAGGTTGTATCCTGACTCTGTCAGTGTTCTTGTACTATTGCAATTATTTTAGTTTTCCTATTAAATTACAGTTCTGTCTTGTGATCTCTCACTGGTTTGTTTTCAAACTAGTACAGAATATTAAGTAACAGCTCAACAAAATTTGTTGGCAACATTCACACTATTACTTACTAGTCCTTTAAGGCACAACAAGGAAAAAAAGCAACAAACAAAATGCAGTCAATCAAACTAGACATGAACTGAGAACTCTCTCTCTCTCTCTGTGTGTTTAGACGGGTTTGACAAAGGGAGAGAAAGGACAAGGATGAAAAGGAATGTGGCCTAAAAGCTTAACAGCACTCAAGCTTAACAGTAGTTAAACTGGAGCCGTGAGGAGTGGGGGTATTGGCCCAGGATCCATTGTTGATCGACGATCCTGTGAGTACAGGAAACTTGAGCTCGCTGGCTCTGAGAGGCCCCACTGGAGGTTGCCAGTGGCAGCCGCTGTGGTCCAGGAGAGCTTCCAGGGCTTCCTTTTGGACCGCTGTTTATGGGCCACAAGACAGTGGGCTTCAGTCATAAAATGCTTCATCATGGCCGCACTTTGGGTCAGCACCCTGTCTTTGGAAGTGCGAGAAGAAGGATGTTATGGCCTTCAGGCAAGAAAAGTAGTTTCCAAGACTGTTCATAGAAAACCCCAGGAGCTGGTTAGACAGCACAAGTTCCTGGGAGCACTCAGTGTTTTGGGCAAGCTCAAGAGGAGCTGAGTCCAGGGGCTGTTCATCAAGGCTGGGGCCTAACAAGCATTTCTGAGATCACAGTGTGGCCTGACAAGGCCAGGGAAGATTCACCACCACAGTGTGAAGCATGAAGTTTTGATGTGGAGTAAAAAGCCGCTGCATGAAGTTTTGATGTGGAGTAAAAAGCCATGGCCCAGTGGAAGCCCGGGGCAGTTTCCTCAGGCCTGCGGGAGAATCCCACTGCAGATCCTTGTGCCACTGATTCCATCTCTCCCCACCTTTCTCAGTTCTTGGTGGCAAGGTCACTTAGGTTAGATACACAGCTCCCAAGAAGTGCTCCTGTATTTCTCTATACAATGAATTAAAGTGAGATTACACATCCCAAATCTGTGCTTTCTTTCTGGAAAACTGATAGATTTGGGGAATTTCTGGAGCAGGAAGCTTGCTTCCTCAAATATTTCCTGTGCATGGTAATGAGCACAGAGGAAAGATTTAATGTTAAAAGCTTTGCCCAGGCAATGCTCTTTTGACAAGTTCCCTCCTTAGCTCTCCTTGGGAAGATCTGAAAGGTTCAATGTCCCCAGCAAAGCTCCTGCAATGGCTGCCCGCCAGCAGAGCAGGGCTGTCAGCTGTGAACCAAGTGTTGCCACAGGCAGCAGCTTACCCAGGGCAGCAAATCAGGAGCTAGCAAGGAGCTGATCTGAAGGCCAAACCTCCTTAGCTCCTTCCAAGAGCACTGCAACAATTCCTCATTCCAAGGAGGTGCAGTGCTGGACACCAGAGCTCTGGGTGAGGACTGGACACAAGTTTGCTCCCACCGAGTGCTGTGATGGTTTCTGCAGGAGCTCTGGGCTCCTGTGCCTGCCGGACACCATGAGGAGAGAAGGAGCCGAGTACACTGACACACCTTTGCCTCGAGCATAGCCCGGCCTTGACCAAACACACTGAAAGGTTTCCCTGAGATTTACAGCCAGACTGACAATCTCACAAAGTCAGACCCGAAACCAGTCAGAATTTACCCGTGAGAATATTACAGTGAAATTTTGCAGCTTTAGTGAAACCCACAGAGAAGGCCAAGAAGATCATCAATGAGAGACGATGTTCTGGACACAAGCGGAGGATGTTCTTGTTATGGGACATTAAGAGTGTACAAGGAAGAACTTGTGGATAATATGTAGCAACTCTACCTTTGCTTGTATAGCTAATTGTTTTACTGCCTGAATGGTCATTGTTTGTTAGACAGCCTTGTTGTTTGCTAAGCAGCCAATCTTAGTTAGGCCACAGCATTTGTGAGGACGTTTAAGAATAGCAATAGAAAAAATAAAAAATCTTTCTACTTCTCTCAACTATGGATTACGACTAGCGTGTCCTTTTATGTCCACCTCGACAACAGCCACATATGGTGACCCCAAGACGTGATCCAAAGAGCCTGCCTGGAGAGCAAGAAGCCTCCATGGAGAACAGGGGAGGCGGATTCAACGGGAAGGAGAGTAGCAAGGAGAGCTACCAAGATTCAGATCGGACTGCAACCTTTTAAAGGTGAGCCTGTTGATGACAGAATGGGAGCAACTACATCCCAAGAGGAAAATTCAATAGTTAATATATGGACATCAATGTTAAAATGACGTGGCATAAATTATGATGAGCTGATATTGCGAAGACTGTTACTTTGGAGCAAAATCAAGGAATTGAGACCACATGTGTCAACGCTTTTAGTAGACAGACATGGGAAGCAGTAGTATGGAATATTTTGGACCTTGCTTCTCAGGGGGATGATACTGTTAAAGAATTTATGATGACAAGGAGGTTAGTTTTAGACACTTTGAAAGAACTGAAAAAAGAGCAAGACGCTGCAGCAGCTGGCCCGGCAGAGAGAACAGACACAGATAGTGCTGGTGAGACTGGTAACATTGCAGCGGGAGGGGGTGGCAGGGCACAGGCTGGCAAGGACAGACCTGTATTGTTTCCAATACCCAAGCTGTGGAGGGCTTTGCCTCCTCCCTTTGCAGATTCTGCTTCTCGCTCCGCTTCTCCCCCCCCGTCCCTACAAAACCCTTTGATCTATCTTTACCACCCGCCAGGAGGGGTGACATTGATGGAAAAGGTGAAAATGAGAGTGTGCCATCAGCACCCCCGCTGCCCGCTGCTGCATCCCCACTGCCCGCTGCTGCATCCCCGCTGTTTGCTGCTACTAATCCTTTTGTACAAGGAACAAAAGAATCCGTGCCAGAAAATCCAAATGATAGCTTGCTTTATAGAGATACTTTAACTTTGCCACCCTTATCTGTAGCTCGGGGTATGCGATATTCTGCCACTGTTTGAAGAGATATCAGACTCCAAGTGTTATCTGATAGAGATTTTGAAGCAGCAGAAAAGATCATTCGGCAGTTGCCAGAGTCAAAAGAGCCATAAGACTCTGTAATTTCTGCTTTCCCGGTTATCAGAGGCAGGGGTCAAGTGCCCGATCAGCATGTTCCATTTAACTGGCAGGTATTATCTGAGCTACGCCAACTTGCTACTAACTACAGTTTGGGATCCCCTGCTGTGACGAAAATGCTGAAATTCATGACAAGTGAAGAGTTAACTCCCTTTGATTTAAAGCAGATTGCTAGATTGGTTTGCATGCCAGTTCAGTATATGGTGTTTGAGACTGAGTGGAGGGCTTCTTGTGAAGAGTGCTCTAAATAATAAGCGATTGCCAATGGCTGATCCTCAGTTTGGCGCAGGTTTGCCTCAATTAATGGAGTTGCACCCTGTGGAGGAGCCTCAGCTGCAGGCTCGCCTGCACCCTTTGATCCTAGCGCAATCCCGTGATCATGCTTTGCAAGCTTTGTTTAAAGTAGTGAGTATGTCAGCTTCTGGGAAAAGCTACACAACTATTAAACAGAGCCCTAATGAGACTTTTATAGCCTTTTTAGACCGCCTTCAGGATGCGATAGAAAAACAAATTGTAGATGCAGATGTAAAAGAAGCTTTAATTTTGCAAATGGTACAAGACAATGCAAATGAGGAATGCAGGAAAGTCCTCATCCTATGAAAAAGTCCTCATTGAATGATACGATTAATGCACGTGCAAAACTTGGGACTACACCACATCAAACGGCTATGCTAACCGAGTCTGTTACTACAGCTGTCACAGCAGCTATTAAAATGTCACATAACTGTTATAGCTGTGGACAGCTGGGCCATTTTAAATCTCAGTGTCCACACAGAACTCCATCCTCCAGAGCAACTGCAACTAACAACAACAAAGTAGCTCCGGGAGCAGTTCTGTGTAACCGGTGTGGTAAACCAGGACATTATGCGAAACAACGTAAATCTCATTTCCAAGCCAATGGGCAGCCTCTCAAAAATCAGGGAAACTGCCAACGGAACACAAGGGGACAGCGCGTGCAGACAAAAATGCTTCCCCAGGAACCGCTGTGCCCAGCACAGGTTTATGTGACAGGCCTGCCAGCGGAACAAAAGGCTCAGCAGGGATGGATGTTTGCACCGCCAGCACAATGATTATAGACGCTCCTGCAGTTCAAAAAGTGCCTTTGGATGCACATGGACCTATAGGGCAAAACTTAAGTGCTTTACTAATAGGAAGATCCAGTGCTACTTTGCAAGGGATTTTTGTGCATCCGGGAGTAACTGATGCAGACTTTACAGGACAAATATGTGCAATGGTTTCTACACCCACTCCTCCTGCAGTCAGGTCTGCTCATACTCGTATTGCTCAACTTGTGCCTTTCAAGTCTTGTGTTCCCAGGACTGGACTTACAGAGAGAGGAGACCCAAGGCTTCGGTTCTACTGGCGCGCCTCAGGTTTTCTGGACTCAACAACTTTCCGAGCAGAGACCGCAACTGATTTGTGAGCTAACACTGAAAGGGGCACAGCCACAGACTGTTAAGATCAAGGGGTTGCTTGATACAGGACCAGATGCCACAGTGATCTCATTTCACAACTGGCCAAACTCATGGCCTGTCACTGCAGTGGGAAATTCAATTGCAGGTCTTGGGGGAATGACACAAAGTTATTTAAGTACACATTTTGTGCTTATAAAAAGTCCAGACAATCAGGTTGCTACAGTTCGCCATGTATGGGGACGTGATGTTTTGGCCACTTGGGAAGTTACAACTGGACAAATTTTTAATAGGGGTCATTGTGCAGGGCGGTTGCCACCCAGTAACACCTCTACAATGGTTAACTGACCGATCTCTGTGGCAGGCACAATGGCCTTTAACACAACAGAAACTTGCCGTCCTGAACGATTTAGTTGATGAGCAGTTATCACAAGGGTACACAGAGCCATCTGTCAGCCCTTGGAATACTTCTGTATTTGTGTGTAGATACAAAAATGCTGCTAGCAAGGATTTTCTTGCTATTTTCTAAGTCTGTGAGAGACTTTTCTCTCTCACAGAAGAGGTAGCAGAGTTATGTAAACACTCAAGCTGCCTGCAACCTTGAAGAGTCTTGTTTATGGTATAGTAGAAAAATATTTTGACAATGGATGTTTTAGGATTTTAGCCAATCACCCCAAGGGGTGGCTGATCCTTTGTCCAATTAGACTATGAAGAAAAAAGTCTATAAAAGAGTCTGTAAAATAATTAAATAAATCAATCTTGCTGCACAATTCCTGCCTGCTGGATCTTCTCTCCTCCTCCTCCCTATGGCTGCGGGACACAGTGATATACCCTAGGGCCCAGGCCTACGGTAATATTTGGTGCTGCCCGATGTGATCTGCACACTGCAAAGTGTCCTGCTGCTGTGAGCCAACCCAAATTCCTCTAGAGGTATGCTGTTCCCCTTCCCCCCCCTGGGACCGGGAGGTCCAACAGGACTGAGAAACGGCGAACAGCGGCTCACAAACCAACGCTGTGGTAATGGTCAGGAAAGGTGTGTTTAGTATAATGCACACCTCCATTCCTGAAAACTCAGTTCGGGAATTATTAGATTGGGCTACCTTAAAAGGGATTTCTGTGGACAGAGATACTGCCCTGGACTTTGCCTTATGGCAGGAACTTGGCTGTGCTGTCCAACACGAGCTCCTGTCTGGGAACCCAGCAGCGTTAGAATTATACCAGACCCGGCGTTCATTATATATGCTGCTGGCAGACCTCGACTGTAGCAGCAGAGCTGGCTCGCCTATTTCGGTGGTAAGTGACAGAGGAATGTCTGAGGAGGACCCCGCTGACCGGGCTTCCAGGGCAAATGATGGTGGATTTGGAAAACCCCCCCCAGCTCCACAGGCAGAGCCTGCGCCGCCTCACCCTGCACAATCGCAGGACTCCGCGGCCCCCAAGGACCCCGTGTCGGCAGAGGCGGGGGGGGTCGGGGCAGTGGGAGGGTGCACAGCCTGCCTTACCGCTCAGCTTGGCGGCTGCCACAGCTTATCCAGGGCTGCAAATTAGCGGCTTAGCGAATTGGACCCCCAGAGCGGCTCCTAGCCCGTCTGCATATGCACCAATGGAGCAAAAATCACCCAGATGTCCCTTCTTAGCCGGCGTAGCGCCAGGTATGAGTGCACCGAGACTGCCTGGGTGTGGTCCGCTGCCCTCCTTGGTGCTGGACTATTCTGCGCAGTCGCAGAACCAAGCCACCAACCTTTTAATACAGCATCTACCTTTGCTGACAGTTACCAAACATATCCCGAAGGTCGGAGGACCTGTTTAGCTTGCTAGGGCAGCTGCTGCAGATGCCAGAGGCACCCTGCCGTGCAGGGCACACCGAGCCTGCGCCACCAGCACCGCCCGCGCCACCCGCGGGAGACGCGGCTCCAAACCAGGAAGCCACGCGGCCGGCGGCAAACCCAGAAGTAGCGCTGCCACAGGAAAACCCAAAAGCGGCAGCGGCTGCGGAGCGGCGGCCGGGGGCAGCGGCGCCGAACGCGGCCGGGGAGCGAGAAACAGCAGCGGTTTCGGCAGCGACTGTGCCGAACGCGGCCGCGGAGCAAGGGCCAGCAGCAGCGCCAAGCGCGGCTGTTGCCCTAGAGACGGCGGCAGCAGCTCCAGTACCGGTGCGGTCGGGACTGGCCGAGACAGCATCCCGTAAAGAAGCTGCTGTTCAAACTGCAGCGCAGCCAACTGCAGTCTGTGTTGTCTGTTCTGGCTCTAGCGAACTTAGCCAAAGTGCCCCTCCCTGTCCACCTCTGTTCGCTCTCAGCGTCTCAGAGTTGCCTTTGCCTGATGACTCACTGTCAGGCAGTGAGGCAGATGAGGTTCTGGCCCCAGGTCGTCAGGCGGCTGTAGCCACGTGGCGAAGAAAAAGGCTGCGCCGGTCTCACCCTTGGACCTTTCAGGACTGCACGGTAACAGTGCATCCGACCCACTACAGGCACTTCTTAGAGTCAGTTAAGATGCGCGCATTGGAGGAGGGTGATTGGAGGTTGTTGGAAACACTTGGAATGCCAAATAGATTTGAGGATTCTGGGCGTAACCGGGAAGCTGTTACACTTCATCCACAGGCTATGCCAGAAGTTCAGGATGGTAGTGATTCCCCAAAAGGGGAGATCCAAGCTTTCCCAGTGTATAAGGCTCTCCCAAATTCAGGCGAGCGTGATAAGCATGAGGTGATTGCTTGGAAAGTTGCCCAGGACCTGCAATCCAAGGTGGCACAATATGGACTAGGTTCTGCTGAGGTTATGCAGATAATAAGGGTGATAAATACAGATTTGCTTTCTCCATTTGATATCAGACACCTAGGCCAAATTCTATTTCAACCTGTACAATTTGCAGTTTTTGAGAAAACCGGGAGAAAGCTGGCAGGCAAGACTGCATTAGCAAATTTGCAGCTCCCTGCTACTGATCCTAGACGGACAGCAGGAATGGATGCTTTGATGGGGACTGGTCCCTTCTCTGATCCCAGTCTACAGGGTACCTTGTCCTCTAGTGTCCTGCAGCAAGCTCAACAGGGCAGCATGGCTGCCCTGTTGAAAACCATAGAGTTGTCTGCGCCCAGAAAGCGATATACTGAAGTAGTTCAGGGGAAATCAGAGTCATTCCTCTCTTGTAGAGAAAGTCACCACTTCTCTCGAGAAGCAGGTTGAGGATGATGGGTTAAGACAGATGTTGTTAAGGCAAGACAGATGTTGTTAAGGCAGTTAGCGAGAGATAATGCAAACGAGGAGTGCAGAAAAATCATAGATGCGTTGCCAGGGGAACCTGAGGTAACAGACATGGTCAAGGCCTGCGCTAAGGTGGGATCTGGGAACCAGAGAAGGTCTGCTTTGGCTGCGTTCCTGCAGCCTGTTCATGCTTCTTCTGGTCGTGAACCAAAGCAACCAAAACAGGCGAAAAAACGGAAGTGGCCTAAGCCAAGCCAAAAAGAAAACACACCGATCCCCCAGTGCAAGAGGTGTGGCAGGCCAGGGCATTGCTCGGACTATTGTAGATCCCGGACTCATGCCGATGGTCAGCCGTTGTCGGGAAACTTCCGCCGGGGTGCAAGGAGGGGGAATTGCTCTCCAATGCAGTCTCTCTCCCCGACAGTGGCACAGGTACAGGCACAAGCCTACCCAGCCACCCTAGAGACAGCACCCAGGGATCAGATGGTTTTGACGTCCAAACCTCAGCCGCAGTCATCTTATTTATAAGGTTCCCTTGGACGCATATGGACCCTTAGCCCAGGGATCCAGTGCAATGCTGATGGGAAAACCTGACATTGCCCATCAAGGAATCTTAGTGCACTCAGGAGTTACTGATGCTGACTTTAAAGGTCAGATTTGCGCTATGGTCTCCACGCAAAAACCCCCTGTAACTATTCCTGAAAAGACCTGCCTTGCTAAATTGGTGTCTTTTAAGTCTTGTGTCCCCAGGATAGAACAACAAACTCACAAAGATAACGGCAGTGGATCTACGGGACTTCCGCAGGCCTTCTGGACTGCAGACATCTCTGACCAAAGGCCACAGATGACATGTACCCTGATCCTGCCGAACACCCATGCATCCCGGATTCAGCTTCGAGGTTTGATTGATACGGGTGCTGATGTAACTATCATCTCCTTCTCTGCGTGACCCCCCTCATGGCCTTAGCCCCGGTGGGATCGGCCATCGCAGGAGTAGGAGGAACCACACAGAGCTATTTAAGCGAACGGCCTGTGGTGGTGAAGGATTCAGAGGGGCACACAGCTACAATTAGGTCTTAATGTTGCTACCACTTCCCTTAACCTTTGGGGGCGGGATGTGTTGGCAGCTTGGGGCGTACGGATTGGGACAAATTTTTAGCAGGGGTCACTGTGTGTAAGGGCGCACAGTATCCTACACTGCCTTTGAGGTAGTTCATTAACACACCAATCCGAGTCAGACTCTGCTCAGTTAGTTGAATTAAGGGCTGTTATCATGGCTTTTCAACGATTCTCACAGGAACCTTTGAATTTGGTTACTGAAGCCGACTAGCAAAAGCTTTGTATACAATTAATCACCTTACAGTACCACAAAATTCAAATAATCCTGTTATTCTGAATCATTTTCTCTCATTGCAGTCTGCAGGTGAGACACAACTGTCCCGGGCAAAAGTCTGGGTATGGAATTTACTCACTAACCAGTGGGAAGGCCCTCATGAGCTTATCGTTTGGGGTCGTGGGTATGCTTGCATTTCCACAGATACTGGAGTACGGTGGCTACCTTCAAAATGCGTTCGCCCTGACCTACGGCACCAGAGGCAGAACAGGCAACCTCCAAATGATGACCAGAACGCCAACCATCCAAATGGCGACCAGAATGTAGATCATCAGCCTAATGACTCTTCTGATGATGACCAAGATGTCGACCATCAGGCAGATGGTCCTTCTACAAGCAGAGACTGGGATGGTCCTTCCACAAGCAGAGACTGAACTTTAAATTTCTTATTATGGAGTCAGATAGTTAAAGCCTTAAGGACATATTTAGAATTAATAACTGATGTAGATTTCTATTTAGGATTAATAGTAGAGTTGTTATCTTATAAAACAAAAAGGGGGAATTGTAGATACAAAAATGCTGCTAGCAAGGATTTTCTTGCTATTTTCTAAGTCTGTGAGAGACTTTTCTCTCTCACAGAAGAGGTAGCAGAGTTATGTAAACACCCAAGCCACCTGCAACCTTGAAGAGTCTTGTTTATGGTATAGTAGAAAAATATTTTGACAATGGATGTTTTAGGATTTTAGCCAATCACCCCAAGGGGTGGCTGATCCTTTGTCCAATTAGACTATGAAGAAAAAAGTCTATAAAAGAATTTGTAAAATAATTAAATAAATCAATCTTGCTGCACAACTCCTGCCTGCTGGATCTTCTCTCCTCCTCCTCCCTATGGCTGCAGGACACGGTGATATACCCTAGGGCCTAGGGCTGTGGTAATATTTGTGATTCAAAAGAAATCAGGCAAATGGAGATTGGTGCACGATCTGAGACACATTAATGCAGTCATGGAAAGTATGGGTGCACTGCAACCAGGCGTGCCATCTCCTACTATGATTCCTGCAACATGGGACATTTTAGTTGTTGATTTGAAAGACTGCTTCTTTACAATTCCCTTACATCCTGATGATAGACCAAAATTTGCATTTTCAGTACCAGCTGTTAACAATGCTGAACCTGTAAAATGATATCAATGGAAAGTTTTACTACAAGGTATGAAAACCAGTCCAACTATCTGTCAAATGTATGTGGCCCAAGCTCGATCGCCTATCAGAGAACAATTCCCTAACAGTTATTGCTATCACTATATGAATGACATATTGATAACATCTCCTTGCAAACAGGATTTGCAATACATACAGGCAGAGCTTTTAAAGGCTCTGTGCAAATATGGATTACAGATTTCACCTGAAAAAATCCAAACAGAAGCACCCTGGAAATATTTGGGATCAAAAATATTTGAACATACCATATGCCCTCAAACTGTTCAACTTGACACTACAGTGCACACTCTAAATGATGCACAGAAATTGTTAGGAACCATTAATTGGCTGCGTCCCTATTTAGGACTCACTACTGCACAACTTTCTCCTCTGTTTAATATATTAGCAGGAGATTCAAATTTAAACTCACAAAGACAGATTACCCCTGAAGCTCAACAAGCCTTAAATAAGGTGCAACAAACTATTTCCAATCATCATGTGTACCACCATGTGGACCCTGGCATTGATATCGTTGTTTTTGTTGTAACTCCAGAATTTCATCCAACAGGTATTATTGCACAGTGGTCTGATCATTGGTCCCCTGATCCATTGCATATTCTCGAATGGATGTTTTTACCTCACAAACCTAAAAAACAGTCACTACAATTTTTGAATTGATTGCTCAGTTAATTATTAAGTGTAGACACTGATGCCTGCAAATTGCTGCCAAAGATCCTGCTATTCCTATTCAGCAAGATTACTTTGAGTCGTCCTTGGCCTGCAGAGCTACACAGGACAAATTGATTACCATTTTCCTAGTCATAGATTATTACAATCACTGAATACCACCCCATTATCAGCAAAACCTAAATTAAGTCTTACTCCTGTAGATGGACCTACAGTATTTACAGACAGGTCAAGAAAAACAAAAACAGCAATTGTCACCTGGAAAAATAAGGACGGATGGCAGGCTTTGCAGGGTCAGGGTACTGGATCCGCACAATTGGTCAAATTAAAAGCAGTAACTAAGACCTTTCATCATTTTAATGAACCTTTTAACCTAATTGTTGACTCAGCTTATTTTGCAGATGTTGTACAACAAGTAGATTGTTCCCTTTTAAAAGAAGTTAATAATGCTGATTTGTTTCTTTTGCTAAAGGCTTTATGGACAGCTGTTTTGGAACGCATGTATCCCTTTTATGTTTTGCATATTAGAAGCCATACAAACCTACCAGGATTTCTTGCAGAAGGTAATGCCCATGCTGATGCATTAGCTGATCCTGTTTGGGCAGTTCCTCAGCCAGATAAACTAGCCCAGGCTAAAGCATCTCATACCTTTTTTCATCAAAATGCGTGCACATTGTGTAAACAGTTTTCACTAACGCCTACAGAAGCTCGTGCTATCGTTAGTGCTTGCCCAGATTGTCATAACTTTAGTGGACCTTTACCCTTAGGAGTAAATCCCCGTGGTCTTTTGGCCCTACAGCTTTGGCAGACTGATGTTACACACATTTCAGAATTTGGTCGTTTTAAATATGTACATGTATCTATTGACACCTTTGCCTCTGTTATATGGGCTTCTGCTCATGTTGGAGAAAAGGCCCGTGATGCAATTTTGCACTGGCAGCAAGCCTTTCCTGCTTTGGGCATACCTGCCTTTGTGAAAACTGACAATGGGCCAGCCTACGCCTCTCAGAAAGTTAGGAATTTTTTATGCTTGTGGGGTGTCTCTCACAAATTTGGTATTCCCCATTCTCCCACTGGTCAGGCTGTCGTGGAATGTGCTCATCACACACTTAAAACTGTTTTAGAAAAAACAAAAAGGGAGAATGAAAGGGGAAACCCCACTTTTGAAAGCTGTATATACCATAAATCACTTGACCATCCCGGCTCATTCAAACAATCCCTCAATTTTAAATCATTTTTATTCCTTGCAGTCCACCAGTGAAACACAATTGCCTCGAGCTAAAGTATGGGTAAGGAATTTGCTTACCAGCCAGTGGGAAGGGCCCTGGGACCTTGTCACTTAGGGGCGTGGATACGCTTGTGTTTCCACAGATACTGGACCTTGGTGAGTGCCAGCAAGGTGTGTGCGTCCTGATTTGCGGCAGAATATCCCACCACCTGTTCGGCCAGATCTTGAGGATAACAGCAACACAGGCTGATGACATTGGCAGCATAGTTTGAGCTACCTCTGACCAGAGAAAGCATCGAGCACCCGTGACCAAGGAGGACTCTATTGCACTGTATATCCCTGTGATCAAGGGGTATTGGCTTGCATTGGGATGTACTAGAGTGCAAACGGCAATGAATAACAGAAAAATGCAGGTGCCAATATGGTACTTGTCATTTTGCTGAGCCTTGTGCCTGCTATTTCTGCTTGGCCTGTTAGTCAGCCCAAATGTGGGTTACCCTGGCCAATGCGACAGGGCAAGATACTCTCTGCTTAGCCACTGCTACTCCTGACAGTCCTTTTTCTACCTGCCTTGTTGGCTTGCCATTAGATGACCGGCCAAAGCCTAAGACAGTTAGCAAGCTTTTACAATCACGCAATCACGCTGATGCTTGGGATCAATGCGTTTCATACCTTCCCCATACAACTCTTGAGCCGCAAGAAATAGAGCTTTTAGGATCCGTGAGAATGGACCTTTGTGTTAAGTTTAATTATTCTGGATCTGATCAGTCCAAAGTATGGGACCAAACACACTGAAAGGTTTCCCCTTTGGCCCATGTCTCGAAACATCAGGCCAGCTGTGTGAGGGATAAAATGATGTTTTCGTTCAGGCATTGCAGGTAGCCATGAGAAGGAGTGCTGGTGTCACACAGGCAAAGATGTAACGAGCAGGAGGCCAGGCCTGCTGAGTGTGGGCGGGAGGAAAAGGGGAGGGAACCCACGCTTGTTACCGGCAGGGAAAGGGGAGGGGAAAGGAGCTGTTGCTTGGAGCCTGGTGGGCAGTCGGAAAGAATGTAAGTTCCTGAGCAGCCAGCACATGGGAAAGGGGACAGGCAGCCCCACGGGCCAGGGAAAGGCATAAAGGTTTGTGCATTTGAGGCAGAGCTGTGCCTCATCAGGGAGATGCACTCAACTCAGCTGACTTGTTTATACTCATAAAGAGTTTTGCTTAGATGACTTTCTCCTCTTTCAGCCTTATGGCTGAGTGAATATTTCTCACAGCTGTTTGACAACTCAGGTTGGTTTGTTGTCAGAGAATTTCCCTCAGAAATGGGAGGGTTATCTTCCTCTGTGCCTTCCTCTCAGCAGCCTTGGGGCTGTTGCTGTGGGAAGCCATCACAGGGGACTACTAAAATATGATCGCTGGCCAGCATTTTTCTCCTAGGAGAGCCCTGCTGCTGTTCCACAAATCTTTCCTAAAGGCCCAAACCAACTCCAGACACTCTGCCTACAGCAGGTTTCCACAAAGAGCTGCAGAAATCCAGGACAGCTACAAGTGAGTGTGGGAAGGGTTTTGTCCTGGTTCTGACAGGAGAATTCTTAATGATCTGAAGCAATTTCATTCAGATGTAGCATATGATCTATTCTATTGATTTGTTTCAGGATGACTTACAAGCCTTGGGAGCATGAGGTACAAGGCTGACAGGCAAAAGCATGAGCATGTCCTCCAAAGTGATCAGATTAATTGTCCATTTTACTATTCTTGTATTTATTCCACATTAAAAAGCCAAGCCAAGCTTTTCCTGGAGATAGAACATGTGTGGGATGAAGTATGGTCCCTCACAGGGTCACCAGGGCTGGCAGTGACAAAGCAGGCAATCTGCTTCATTGGGAACCACTACAGAGCTACACCCCAGTGTGGGTTTCAGTAGCAGGGTATTATTAAGAGCTCCTTTCCTGCATGAGATACAAAAAGGAGGTCCCAAATGATCTTCATGCAAGCATGCAGTAAAGAACTGATCCTGCTGTCCTAATGAAGCTAATGCCTATGATGTGGAGCCTTCCAGGAGGCTGCTCTGCAGAGGTTCTGATGCGCCGCTGTCCCTTCATGCCAACAGCAAAGCTATTCATTTGGGAAGTCAAATGGGGCCCAGGCAAACTCCAAAAATCCCTTTGGTCCTGAATTCCAGCAAAGCTGTAGTCCAGCACTTCCTCTTCAGACAAGCAGCACAGAGCCAAGGGCTCCTGGGACTTTTGGGAAATGCTGATGCACATTCAAGCCTGGTGGGGGACTGGTGCGTAAGGACTGCACCTGCACAGCTTCTGGTGGATGTCAGCTGGAGGTTTCCACAGACAACAACAGCTGTCAAGGCCCTCAGCGTTCTCTTGACTCGCAGAGGCAGAGACACACTTGAGGAGAGTCCATGCCAGGGCTCAGCCTTACCTAAGTGAGCCATGGATTCTTCCAGCGCTTTCACAGCTGCGGCATAAACCCCGGGGTCCTTTGAGTTTAGGTTGTTTGTTATTCCTTCAACCAGACAGATGATCACCGGGTTTAAGCCATCTTTCAGGACGCCTATGATTTCAGCCAGCACGTCCAGCGCCTTCTGCTTCACTTTCTTGTGCGTATCACCAAGTCTCCGGACAAAATCAATGTTGGTATGGACTCAGAGGCTGCCCAGAGCTTGGTGCCCTTCATGAAGCCTTTGCCTTCTTTCTCTGGGTCATTGATGCAGACTCCGAAGAAGCTGTAGAGAGTGCACAGAGCCTGTTGCACTCCATGAACCACTTGACTTCTTCCTCTGAGTTCCTGATTGATAGGGAATCAGAAGTTATAGATCAGGTAAAAGGGAAGAAGTGAACAAGGTGAACTGATACCTTTAAAATCAACCCATGCTGGTTGAGGCATTCACCAGCAGAGAGCAGCAAGTCCAGGTGCCTGTGGCCGGGAGTGATCTGCTGCCTCCCAAAATTGCAAATGGCACAGGATTTCTCCCAGACCAAAGCTACCAGCAACTAGGACTCTGGCTGCCCTTGGAGTGCCAGACACCACATCCAAAATGACATCAACAAACTTGGGATCTGAGTTTGGTTTCCCATGGAAAAGGGCCAGCACTTGCCTCCAGGTGCCTTTGGCCGGTCCAGGTGCCTGTGGCTGGGAATGGGGTGCCACCTCCTAAATATATGAATGGCGCAGGATTTCTCCTAGACCAAAGCTGCCAGCAACTAGGACTCTGGCTGCCCTTGGAGTGCCGGATGCCATCTCCGAACTGACATCAAGAAAGTGGGGGGATGAGGTTTTTTCTCCCATGGAAAAGGGCCAGCGTTTGCCTCCAGATGCCTGTGGTGGGGAGTGGCGTCCCACCTCCTGAAATTGCAAATGGCATAGGATTTCTCCCAGACCAAAGCTGCCAGCAACTCGACTCTGGCTGCCCTTGGAATGCCAAACATCACCTCCAAACTGACATCAAGGAACTGGGGTGTAGGGAAAGAAAACAATTGTAATTTATAGAACAAAGAGTATTTAGTTAGAAAGAAAAGACTTTTTAGTTGGGGCAGGAGAGATGCAACAAAGTTTTAAAAAATGTAACAAGTAGCAGGTGCACACTAGTTTGTAGCAAGAATCATTATATAAGCATTTATCTATGAGAGAAAAGTCTGATGTTGCTGTTCAGGGAATTGATCATGAGTATTTGTGGTTAGCAAGCTTGTTAACAATTCTACTATTCGCTATCCAGGCTCATGCTATTCTAACCCAATGGCAAAAATACTACAAAAGCTATGTACACTTTTAATAAACGTCTCTGGTTATACCACGACTGGGGACCGTGTTTCTTTTATGCACGTGCAAATGGCTCCCTGAACAGGGACAAACAATCTCCTGGGCAATCCTGGACCTGCAGCATATCTCGACTGTAGCAACGGTGAGCTTCAAGGATCGCCGAGGATGTCCTTTTAATCGCTGGCCAAGAAACACGTTAGCTTGTGACATGGTTTGGCAATCCCCACATAAAATGAACAACAATATATCTAAATTAGAAGCTTTCCATAAAGACTGCTTATTACATACAGCAAAAAGAGCAAAATCATAAAATTCAGGAAAAGAAACTAATACAACTCCTTATATGGTTGAAAACCTATTGTCCCTGGTACCCCCCTGACAGCTCCTATGACCTCGATCACTGGGAGTGGGGGATGCTTTAAAAGTACATCAAACAGAGATGCCTGAGATTAACTCAGATGAATTTTTAACATGGAAAATTATATATTCTGCATTACAAGCTTTTCACGATTCAGAAGACATAGTACTCCCAGCTGTAAATTCTCCTGCAGTCACTTCCCCCGCACTCACAGCACCACTTTCTTGTTCCAATTCACTTGCTTTATGTGTGGAGGAGGGGACCCACGGAGAGGAAAAAGAAGGTGAACTTACAGAAAAAGTCTGTGACTCAGATTCTAAAATAGCGCCGCAACCGCTAAAAATTATGGCTGCAGCACCATCTACTGACACAAAGGTGCTAAAGCAGCCCTTCGTGACTGACGGTGAATTTTCGCTGCTCCCTGAGCCAAGAGACTTTTTAGATACATGTAGAAAAACAGCTTTGCTTCAAGGGGATGTTGAATTGCTCTGTGCTTTGCCTGTGATCTATCAAGGCAATCAGCCTCATCATGAGCAAATTTCTTATGAAATGGCTAAAGAATTAAGAAAATCTATGAAAGAGAATGGTTTGAAATCTTCCTATACATTGAGACTCATAGAAGCTATCTCGGAAAGCTATGTTATGTTACCTGCTGACTGGAAAGCTTTATGTAAATCAAATATGACAGCAGCACAATATTCTATATGGTGGATAGAGTATGGTGGGCTTTGTGAAAATCAAGCACAGGCTAACATAAATACTGCTAATGCTGTGATAACAAGGGATCATTTGACAGAGCTCAGACAATGATAAGAGAACAGTTAAGGATGCCCCCAGAAGCTTTTAACCAAGCAAGGGAGCTGGCCATAAGAGCTCTGAAAAGAGTACCCGATGTTAATAAAACTTAACCTGGCTTCTCTGCTATAAAGCAGGGACCTCAAGGGCCCTACATTACTTCTATTGATTGTCTGCAAAAGCTGTGACAAGGCAAATTGATTTATCAGCTGCAACAGAAGTTTTACTGAAATCCTTAGCTTATGAAAATGCTCATCCTGACTGTTGTAAGGCACTTGATCAAGACAGAAACAAACCTGTTGTTTCCTTAAATGATTTTATCAAAGCTTGTGCACATGTTGGTACAGAACAGTACAAAGCCGATTTATTAGCAACTGCCTTAGCTCAACAGCTACAGGTTGCTAAGGCAACAGTCAAATTTGGACAGGAGAGGAAGGTCATATGAGAAAGCAATGCTCAAAGAATAAACAAGGGAAGAAAAAAACTAGTAAACCGTATCCCAGATGCCAGAAAGGGTACCATTGGAGTAATGAATGTCATTCTAAATATGACAAAGATGGTAAACCTCTGCCACAGCAGGGAAACTCGAAGAGGGGCTCTGGATCCTGTGCCCCACAACAAAACAGGATCCAGCCACAGCAAACTCACACAGCTCAAGCTCAAGGTGCATCGGGGGACCCCAGGCAGTGCCGGGATGGATTTGGCAGTTTCCACCACAACAACAATAAATGACACATCGGCTCATCTAATCTCTACAGGTTTAAATGGATCCCTTCCTTTTAAATGTCATGTATTGTTCCTCTGGTGATCATCATCATCTAAAAGCGGAGTTTTTATTTTACCAGGAATCATTGACTCTGATTCTAGGGGTGAAATAAAAATCATGTCTTGGACTCCTAATCCACCTTGTACTATTCCAGCACGATCATGCATTGCTCAACTAATACCACTCCCTATATTACTGGACACGCAGTTGATACCATCTGTCAGTGCTGACAGAGAAATTGGAGGTTTTGGGATCACAGGCACTCCTAACATTTATTGGTCTAAACTTATTTCCGTACGGCACCCTTTCTAACTTGTGTTATAGATGGCAAGTCTTTTAGAGGATTGACAGGTACCAGAGCTGACCATCATCAGTGAATGTGAATGGCCATCTACTTGGCTCTTGACAACTCTATCAGCGATTGTCACAGGCATCGGAGGTCAGCAGATGCCACAGCAGTCAGCTAAAGAACTCACGGTATACAGGCCAGAAGGGAAACAAACATGTCTTAAACCATATGTACTTTCTACTGCATTCACACTGAGGGGAAGAGATCTGTTATCACAGTGGGGACTGACACTGACAACAAATTTTTAAAAGGGGTCACTGATGTGCAGCTGAGACTTAAACCCACATGGAACACAAATACTCCTGTGTGGGTGGATCAGTTGCCCCTCAGAGGGGGACAGCTGTAACAAGCACAAAAGCAGCTCAAAGAACAATTAGATCTGAGAAATGTAGTTCCTTCTACAAGCCCGTGGAACACCCCAATATTTGTGATTCCAAAAAAGATTGCCAAAATGAAGACTCTCACAAGATCTGAGAGCCATCAATGCACTAATAGCCCCGATGGGCGCTCAGCAACCCAGAATTCCTAATCCAGCAATGATTCCTGAAACACGGGAATTGTTAATCATTGACTTAAAAGATTGTTTTTTCTCACAATTGCATTACACCCTGATGATGAACCTCATTTTGCTTTTTCATTACCATACTTGAGCAACAGTGAACCCATGCAAAGGTATCACTGGGTTGTGTTACCACAAGGGATGAAAAACAGTCCTACAATATGCCAATTTGTGGTAGCATGTGCTTTACAACCGGTGTGGCCACAATTTTCAAAGGTTTTGTTCTATCATTACATGGATGAGATACTGCTAGCAGCAGATGATCCTGTTGTATTGCAAAACTGGTTTGCCTTTTTGTGCCTTTCTCTTGACAGATTTGGTCTTTGTATTGCAGCAGACAAGGTTCAAACTGTCCCACCGTGGAAATACCTAGGGTTTCTATTATTTGAAATTATTCCTCAGCCCATTGTGCTGAAGACTTCCATTAAAACACTAAATGATTTGCAAAAATTATTAGGAACTATTAATTGGCTCAGACCTACCCTTGGTATTTCCACTGAGGAATTGTCATCCTTGTTTAATTTACTTAAGGGAGACACATTTCAACTTAATATCAGATTCTTTGTATGTAGTAGTTATTTTAAATCATATAGAACATTCATTTTTAAAGCAAGTACACAACAAGGATTTGTTTATGCTGTTATCTACTCTCTATGATTATGGTCAATGCCGATCTCACTGTTTTTATGTTATGCATCTCAGGTCTCAGTCATCTTTGCCTGGACCTCTGGTGGAAGGCAATGCTGATGCTCTGACAGTGATGTCAACAGTTCCAAATCAAATTACACAAGCAAAATTGTCACACTATTTTTATCACCAGAATGCAAAAGCTTTGAGTAAACAATTTGATCTTACCCTTTCTCAAGCCAGAAAAATTGTTCATTCTTGCCCTTATGCAAGATTAACACCCTTTTGTGCTCGTTTAACTCCCTTACCTACTACAGTAGGTACAAACCCAAGAGGTTTGGGTGTCAATGAAGTCTGGCAGATGGATGTTACACACATTTTCTCTTTTGGCACTTTAAAATATGTGCATGTATCAGTTGACACATATTCCAATTTTTTTGTTGCCTCTGCTCATAAAGGGGAAAAGACAATACATGTCATTAAACACATGTTGCGAGCTATCGCTATCTTAGGTGTCCCAAAAGTAGTGAAAACTGATAATGGTCCAGCGTATGTTTCACAACCAATGAAACCTTTTTTCATTCTTGGGGTATACGTCACTTAACTGGTATACCTCATTCCTCAACAGCTCAAGCTGTTGTGGAACAAACACATGCCCTTTTAAAGAATATGCATCTTAAACAAAAGAGGGGGAATCCCCTTGCTATAACACCTCCAGAACAATTGGACAAGGCAACATTTGTTTTAAATTTTTTAAATATTCCCAGATTTGATAACAAAACAGCAAGAGAAAAAGGCTTTCTCATTATATCTTAACAGATTCTCAGCCACCTGTCTATTATAAAGACTTGCAGAGTGGACAATGGCTAGGCCCTATGCCTTTGCTAACATGGGGACATGGTTATGGCTGTGTTTCTCTATCCACAGGACCCTATTGGTTACCTGCGAAGAACATCAAGCCCACCACAGAAGGGATGAAGACTTGAAGGCATCACAATTTTAGTTTGGTAATCAGTTGCAATGGGTTCGGGCACAACTTTTTGTCATCCTCAGCATATTCTCGATGAATATGAACAAAGTATGGGTCCCACGACCAAAGATCAATGCTTGGCTCACATTGGCCAAAGCAATTAACCAATCTACCCTTTGTCTATCCATGACCAGTCCCAGTGATCCATTTCAGACGTCTGGTCAGCATTCCTTTGTCGGAGGATGAATGGAACAAATTATACAATACTGTTGTACAAGATTGTACAATTTTAGGTAAGTGTAGATCGCCGTGGTCATGTTTGGGATCACAGCAATCTAATGCTGGCCAATCTGTGGGATGGTATATGGGCAATACTGATGGAAGCACGAAAAAAGTAAGTAACTTCCCTGCTCTCTCACTGCAGCCTCAAGAGTTGGACATTTTAGGCTCTATAAAAGCTTCTGTGTGTTTTTACTTTAGTTATGCTAATGATCCCAAGGCAGTCAACACAGGAGTTGATGTAAGTGGCACTGGCATTTATTGTAATGCTTCTGCCTGACGCAATTTTACTACTCCCTCACAAATCACAACAGAGATCAATGCAATAAGCCTGCCTGATAACATATTTTTAATATGTGGCAACAGAGCATGGAAAGGCATTCCAAGTAATGCAGTGGGACGTCCATGTAGTTTTGGTTGTTTAACTGTGTTTCATCCCAGTCTCGAAACTTTAACTAATGACATTATGTCATAGGCAAAATAAACGTGATGCTAAGTCATTTGGTCCTGACTGCAATTCAGAGGTTGATTTCTGGAATCCTGCAAAGATTTTTTAGTTCCTTAGTTGCCTCTACTGGTACTGCACACTCCTTGAACACAATTAATGAACTAGGTTGTTGGCTTGCAAAAGAAAGTAATGCTACTAGTAATGTGTTAACAGGATTGTTAACAGATGTCAACTCAGTACGTCATGCAACACTGCAAAATAGAGCAGCAATAGACTTTTTACTGTTAGCCCAAGGACATGGATGTGAAGACTTTGACGGAATATGCTATATGAACCTGAGTGACCACTCCAAATCCATTCACAAAAGCATCCAGGAACTGAAGGAGCTGTTTGGAAAACTGCAGCAAAACCAGGGATGGGATCCTTTCGGCCTATTCTCCTGGCTGGGAAGATTTAATTTTGGACGTTGGGTCAAACACATAGTTGGTTTCGCTGTAGTAGGATTCATAGCACTTTTAATGATTATATCTACTATGTGTATTTTCTTGTATTCAACGGCTTATCAATCTGAATATAAAGCAGGTAATGCTTGCACAGACACACACTGTACTCGCTTTGCAATGCTTAGTAAAAAAGAAAGGGGGAGATGTAGGGAAAGAAAACAAAGGGATCTTGTAATTGATAGAACAAGGAGTATTTAGTTAGAAAAGACTTTTTAGTTGGGGCAGGAGAGATGCAACAAAGTTTTTAAAAATGTAACAAGTAGCAGGTGCACACTAGTTTGTAGAAAAAACTATTATATAAGCATTTATCTATGAGAGGAAAGTCTGATATTGCTGTTTAGAGAATTGATCATAAATATTATTGGTAGCAAGCTTATTAACAATTATACTATTGGCTATCAGGCAGACGATTCCAGTGACCAATCACTCTTTCAGTGAACAATTTTTTCCTGATGTCTAACCTAAACTTCCCCTGGCACAGCTTAAGACTGTGTCCTCTTCTTCTGTCAGTGGTTGCCTGGGAGAAGAAATGGACCCCCACCTGACCACAACCTCATTTCAGGTAGTTGCAGTGAATGATGAGGTCTCCCCTGAGCCTCCTTTTTTCCAGGCTAAACAACCCCAGTTCCCTCAACTGTTCTTCATAGGGCTTGTCTTCCAGGCCCTTCACCAGTCTTGTTGCCGTCCTCTGGATGTGTTCAAGCATCTCAACGTCCTTCCTAAATTGAGGGGCTCAGAACTGGACACAGTACTTGTGGTGCTTCCTCACCAGTGCTGAGCACAGGGGAAGAATGATTTGCCTGGTCCTGCTGGTCACACTATTTCTGATACAGGCCAGCATGCCATTGGCCTTCTTGGTCACCTGGGCACACTGCTGGCTCATGTTCAGTCAGCTGTCAACCAGTGCCCCCAAGTGCCTCCCTTTCTGCCTGGCCACTGTCCAGCCACTCTGTCCCCAGCCTGTTGCACTGCAGGGGGTTGTTGTGGCTGAAGTGTAGGACTCCACACTTGAATTTGTTGAACCTCATATTGTTGGACTCGGCCCACCTAGCCTGTCCAGGTCCCTGTGCAGAGGCCTCCTACCCTCCAGCAGATGGACACACGCTCCCAGCTTGGTGTTATCTGCAAATTTACTGATGGGGGACTCAGTCCCCTTATCCAGATCATCAATAAAGATGTTAAACAGGACTGGCCCCAGCACAGATCCCTGGGGGACACCACTAGTGACTGGCCACCAACTGGATGCAGCACCATTCGCCACCACTCCCTGGGCCCAGTCATCCAGCCAGTTCTTAACCCAGCAAAGAGTGCCCCTGTCCAAGCTGTGGGCTGCCAGCTCTTCCAGGAGGATGCTGTGGGAGACCATGTCAAAGGCCTTGCTGAAGTTCAGGTAGCCAATATCCACAGCCTTCCCTGAAGTCACCAGGTGGGTCACTTAGTCATAAAAGGAGATCAGGTTGGTCAGGCATGACCTGCCTCTCCTAAACCCATGCTGCCTGGGTCTGATCCCCTGGCCATCCTGTAGGTGCCGTGTGATGGCACTCAATATGATCTGTTCCATAATCTTACCGGGCACTGAGGTCAGGCTGACAGGCCTGTAGCTTCCCAGATCCTCTTTCCGGCCCTTCTTGTGGACGGGTGTCACATTGGCCAGCTTCCAGTCATCTTGGACCTCCCCAGTGAGCCAAGACTGATGAAATGAGGTACAGCAGATTTGCAAGCTCATCTGCCAGCTCCCTCATCACCCTAGGATGGACTCCATCTGGTACCATAGACTTGTGAGCATCTAAGTGGCTCAGCAGGTCTCTGACTGCTTCCTCCTGGATAACAGGGGGCTATTCTGCTCCATGGCACCATCTACCAGCCCAGGAGGCCCGTTGTCCTGAGGACAACCTGTCTTTCTGTTGAAAATTGAGGCAAAGAAGGTGTTAAGTACCTCTGCCTTTTCCTCATCTTCAGTTACTGAATTCCCTCCTGCATCTAATAGAGAATGCCATTAACGTATTTATAAAAATATTTATTATCCTTCACAGAAGTGTCCAGATTGAGTTCTAATTGGGCTTTTTCGTCTCTATTTTTTTTCCTACGTGCCCTAGTAACTCCCTTAAACATTTCCTGAGATACCTGACCCTGCTTCCAAAGGTAATACACCCTCTTTATTTTTCCTTAGTTGCTTCAAAAGTTCCTTGCCTACCCGGTCATTTTCCTCCTCAGCTCATCTTTCAGCACATAGGGACAGTCTGTGTCTGTGCCTTCAAGATTTCTGTTTTGAAGCAAGCCCATCCTTCCTGGACTCCTTTGTTTTTAAGGCCTGCTTCCCAAGGTAGTCTCCGAATTAGTCTCTTGAATAGGCCAGAGTCTGCCCTCCAGAAATCCAGTGTGGAAGTTTTATTGATGCTCCTCCTTGTTTCATCAAATATTGAAAACTCTGTAATTTCATGATCACTGTGCCCCAGCCAGCCTCCAACCACCACATCTCCCACCAGCCCTTCTCTGTTTGCAAACAGCAGGTCTAGCGTAGTCCCTCCCCTGGTAGGCTCACTCACCAGCTGTGACAAGAAGCTGTCCTCCATACTCTCTAAGAACCTCCTAGACCACCTCTTCTCTGCTGTGCTGAGGGTACCCAGAGGGTATCTGGCAGGTTAAAGTTACCTACAAGAACAAGGGCTGTTGATCTTGAAACATCCTCCAGCTGCTTGTAGAATAAGTCATCCACCTCTTTATCCTGGTTGGGTGGTCTATAACAGACTTCCATCAGGGTGTCAGCCTTGTTGGCCTTCCCCCTGATTCTTACCCCTAGGCAATCGACCTTATCATCATTAATCTCAATTTCCATGGCATCAACAGCCTCCCTAACATACACAGCCACCCCTCCACCTTTTCTCCCTCACCTGTCTCTTCTGAAGAGTTTGTAGCCATCCAGTTCTGCGAGTTATCCCACCTCCTTTCCACGATGGCAACATCATTGCTTTCTTGCTGTACCATAGCTTCCAGCTCTTGTTTGTTACCCATGCTGTGTGCATTAGTGTACATGCACTTCAGCAGGGCTACAGATTTCACCCCTGACTCTGGCTTAACCCCCTTGGGCTTGTTTCTGGAGAGCCTACCTGCACCCCCTTCAAACCTAGTTTAAAGCCCTCTCAATCAGCTCACACATGGGCTAGAATCCTTTATGCCTTTATTAGTTAGATGGAGCCTGTCTGGCTCCAGCAAGCCAGGTGCCACGAAAATTGCCCCATCATCAAAGAACCCAAAGTTCTGCCAATGGCACCAGCCCATAATCCACTTGTCAATAATGTGGGTTCTCCTGTTCCTTTCATCATTTATCCCTGCTACTGAAGAGACTGAGCAGAACAGCACCTGTGCTCCTGTCCCATCAACCAATCAACCCAGAGCTCTGAAATCCCTTTTAATTGCCCTGGTACTCTTCTTTTCAATCCCATCACTGCCAGCCTGGTGTATCAGCAGTGGGTAATCATCAGAGGGCTGAATCAGCTCAGGGAGTCTCCTGGTGATATCCCATACCCAGGCTCCAGGGAGGCAGTAGACTTCCCTATGGGATGGGTTTAGTTGACATATGGGCCCCTCTGTTTCCCTCAGAAGGGAGTCACCTACTACAACTACCCTCCTTTTCTTTTTAATGCTAGAGGTTGTGACCTGTCTGACAAAGTGTAATTGGGAGGCTCTATGGGCAGATTGTTTTCTTCTATGTCATCTGGCTGACCCTCTGGATCCAGGGCCTCACACCTATTCTGAAGGTAGGTGATGGGGGTCAGGAGAAATTTTTTATTAACTCCCCAAGTAGGTACCCCTTCCCGGCCCCCCCCCCCCCCCCTTCATCTACTGGATGGTAGGAAGGTCTCATCCTTCTGCCTGATGGTAGGAGGCATGGGAGTCCTCTGACTCCTGGTGGGCTTCTCTCAGGGATGGAAAGGTGAAACTCCACCAGTCTATTTCCCTTTCACTTTCCCTAATATTCCTTAGTCTTTCTACTTTCTCCTTAAGCTTTCCACCAGACAGAGGAGATCATTCACCTGTCCGCACCACACGCAGGCATCTTTTGCACCATCCCCTGGTACTACTGACAGCCTCAAACACTCCTTACAGGCAGGGATCCAGACAGACACACCTTCTTGGGGGGTTCTGTTTTACTAGCTATAGCTTTTGATCACTTGGAGACCACTGCTGAAAAAAACCCCAAAAACAAACAAACAAACCCCCATCACAAAATAAAAACCTCACAACCAGGAGAATGACTGTAACCCAGCCTGCTTACCCTGGCTGTGTAAACTGCCATGCCACAACCCTATATGCCCACTCCTGGTCACTGCACTCCCCAGAGCCTTCTTTAAAGCACCTCCCTGTGCCTGAGTGGCTAACAAGAGGATGAGAACCGCCTGCTCAGTCCCTTTTGAAAACACCTCTGATGGCATGGATTGGGATGAAATGAGGTGCAGTGAAAAGCATAGAACTTTGCAAAAGTTATACTCATTGAAATCAAGGAATGAAGTGAAGAGACAGGAGTAGTAATTGAGGAAATGAAAATGTGTTAATGCACCTCTCTGGTTGTCTGGGAAATATTATACTTAGATTAAATGAGGTGAGAGATCTAGCACTGAAACAGTTCTAAGGCCACAGAAAATGGGACCTTGAAGACAAGTAATTTTGCTAAATTTGGAATAGTATGTTTAAACAAAACACAGGGAACTGAAGAGAGCCAAATATAGGAAAAGTCCTATACAATTCTTTGAGGACACATGGGATATTAAGAGAAGTATCTGGAAGCATCCATTGTTTTGTGCAAATTTACAGTGTGAGGAAGTGGTTGTGGTACTTGTGCTCAAAAATATAACTTATTTTCTTTTTGGTCCTGGTTCTCCCTTTTATAGTTGAATAGATGGAACTGGATACTTTAAGTTCTGAATATTTTCAGGATTACTCGTAGCTGTAAATAATAGGAAAAGACAGTAAGCCTGTAGTAAGTCCCTTTTCTAAGAGTAAGTCTCTGAGTCTACCACCACAGCACCTCTTTTTCTGTGCTGACAGTAAGAACCAGCATCAACATTTAACCGTGTTTGCCCCCAGTTCACACGCCACAAACATCTGTTTGATGTAGATATTTATAATCCTGTTGTTGCAGCTTGTTGATGCAGGTGGGAAGCACCTCAGTTTTTGTGGATCCTGTCACCTTGGGCCTTCAACTGTTTGCCCATATACCTAAAAGGCTGATATATTTTATATTGAAGTTACTAAAACAAGGTCTGGAATGCTGTGACTGCTTAGGTGCCAGCTAAGCCAGCTTCAGTTTGTGAATAAAAAACTTCAGATGTGGCTGAAGCAGCAGATAAGCAGGACTTTTATCCTTTCATGGCTACAGTTTTTTGAGAATCTTTTTGTTTAATACATAAGGTACATTTCAGCATGGAAGCAATGTATTCACTGCTGCTTGCTCTACACTCACCTGCTGCTAACAAGTGGTCATGAATTTACAGGAATGTTTCTTTGCAAAATCTCTTGCTAAGTTACAGTTGCAAATCCAACCTGTAACTTTTTGGGGGTTGGTGCTTTGGCTGATTTGTCACTGAACAAGGCTTGCACACCATTATTACAACTGAAGACTTACTTCTGGATTAAATCTCTTTGACCCAGTTATTAAAAACCTCCAGGCTTCACATGCATAAATCACAGGAGTCCATAATAAAGATGCCAAAGTATTCAGCCACTGTGGTTGTTCTCTCTCTCAGAGAGAAAAGAAACAGCCAAGTTGTTTGTTAATGCAGCTGTATTTTCTCTAGCAGTGTGCTGACACCTATCAGTGCCTTCTAGCACAGAGGAAGTAATGCAATTCCAAATGATGCAGATGAGCATGTCCTGCATGTTACATTTTGATGACAAAAGGCACACCTACACAGCCCTCTCATGCTGTTCTGTCACTTGAAAGAAACGATGGAAACTAAAACAAAAGTTGTCTTCCTGCCAAGGTGTCTGTGTGTAAGCACAGCCATGTTTCTTGCTCCTCCCTTGTCTTATGCAAGTCACATACACACGGTGAGCTAGACACCTAGCAGGCACCAAAAGGGATTAGGATGGAGGGGGAAAAGAAAATATGTCCTCTCTAATATGCACAGGAAAACACCAAAAATTAGGAACAATTACTTACAGAATTTTACTGTCTCCTAGATTTATGCAGCTTCTTGAAATTAAGAACTGAGAGACCTAATTTTAAGCATGTTACTAATTTCAAGAAAATATCATATACGAAGGTTCATTTATAAAAGATCACTAAATGCTCTAACAGGTTTTATAGTCATTTGTCTCACATTTTGATAAAGACTGCAACAGGTTAATAGGCTGTTTATTGCCATGGTTTATCACCAGCTATGATGTCTTCTACTGACATACTTGTAACATTTCCAGTGTATCCCACACCATTTTAAGCATGTTAATAAAATACATTAATAACATGCAATCTTTATAAGCCCCCTCAAAAAATGCAGCCAGGATATAGTCTTTATTGAAATAAGACCCAAATAGGTGCTCTCTCTTGTATTTAATGGAGTGGATTTAATACAGAAAAAATTATGCTTCCAGCCAAAACCAGCCCCCTGTGTGTGCTGCTTGTGCAAATGACATTTGCCAGTTGTAATGTACTCAGCCTGTGAAATTCTAATAGCCACAGAAGGTTATCTATGGCGAGTGACTAATACCTTCTAAATTAAGGCCTGTAATTGCACTCCAGTGATTAATGCATTAAATTACCCATTTCTTATATGTACGACACTTACCAAATGTGCATCTTATTGTACCTCTGAGATCACCTATAATGTACAATAGGCAGGTGAAATACATGAGCATTTCCCCCAGGCTCCTTCTAAACCAGACTTCCACCCACACAAGATCAACTCTGTAATAAGGTCATTATTTCTGGAGACACACATTCTCAGATCTTGCATAGGTAATGCCATTAAGTTCCTTTACCTTATGAGTCCCAGTTAAAATTATCATAATAAATGCCAAGAATGATTTGATTTTTTTTCCCCTATGGATTTCACAACTAACATAGGAAAATCTATGATCTCTTTAATAAACCTCTAACTTAAAAAAAAAAAGGACAGGGGGAAAAAAACCCCAGTATTTTGGGAATAATTAAAGTGTTCTAGAGAAAGATTTTTATCAAAGCAGTGAACTCAGCAGTTTGTCCATATAATGGAGAGAATAAGAAAGGATAAAATTCTACATGTACAAAGTTAATTATTCTCTCTTTATGACCATAGAAGAATCCAAAATGAGCCTCTGCAAATGAATTTTTTCCTGGGTTAGGTAGCATTGATTTTGATCTCAATCTGCTTCTGTGAGCTTTTTTCTTAGTGAGACTAAAGACTTTGGAGAGGCAGGTTTTTGCATTCATCTGCCTTTATAGCCTTGGCTACCACTGAGCTCAGTTACAAATACGACTGTGTTAATTTGAGCAAAGGATAGAAAAGCAAGATCAGTAAAGGCTAACTGAGAAAAGCTTGATCAACTGAATAAAGTGCTCTATCCATCTCAACATAAGAATAATTCTACATATTACATTTTAGCTTGAAAATTATGATACTTTCATTTTAGCACACACTGAAACCGAAGTTTCTCTGTTGAAATTAACACAGTCAGATCTTGGCAAAAAGAAACCCTCAGAGCTGTGCTTACCCTGCTTTAGATTCTTAAACCCAAAGTAAAAATAAGCAAAAGGATTGTGATGGAGAACTGATTCAGCTTGCTCTGCTTCTCTCTCAGATCTGAGTAGGCTGTAGGAGAAAAATGTACTCCCACAGTTTAATATGGATAAAATACAGCCCTGGGTTGTCTGACCTCCACAGCTGTACAGGACAAATCCCTGTTTTGGGCCTTGCTATCAAGCTAGCCAGATGCAGCAGCAGCTTCTCCCCGAGGCCACTTGGAGTAGAAGGAGACCTTTGTTCAGGCAGCGTCCACCAGCCAGCTGTTCCCTATATTCTGCAAAAAAAGGCTGACTGGAGCTGAAACCTGGTTTTACTCTAACATAAATACCTTTCAAATGTTGGGGCTGTAGCAAAATGACCTGTGACAGCTTTTGTGTTACTGAGTTGTCTGGCATCGGGATGTGAGTGTACACATGAAGCATTTTTGCAAGCTCAGGTTCTGCCATGGAAACCCCCTGGGAACCACACAGTGCATGTGGGATCGGGAAAGACAGGAGAGAGCCTCAAGACATAAGTTTGTGCAGTGTTAACAAAAAGGGGAGATAAAGGCAAAACAAAATCCACTGGTAACACTGTAAGGAATGTCCCATGAAATTGAAAACTGTACATGCTGACAATATGCCAGAATTGTGCATGCAGGTGGGATATAAAAGCTAGCACATCCATGACAGCCTTGTGTCCTTGTGACTCCAGTGGCACTCGAGACATCTGTCAGTTAATTGCATACTCACCCAGGATAGCGGCCTTGCTCCATCCTGGCCACTTCTCCAAATGTAAAAATGACACATGAATTGCGACATGTCATGTTGTGCCACTCAAAAACACAACAGATGAGGGGAGCGCAAAACCAGCACATCACTTCTTGCACTCCCAGAACATTATTCTTTTAAGGATCTTCAGAGTGCTTCAGTAGCAAAGCACGTAACATCCTAGAGAAAAAGTCCTTAACATTTTTTCACATGGAAAGACTCCTGCAGGCATTAGAATAATAACCTGAAGTCTCAACACCAGATCACATTTTTGCCAAGAAGCAGGTGGAAGTAATCTTCTGTTCAAGAGGAAGGACTGCTGGGTGGCCACGTGAATTCCCAAGCTGGGAGGCAACCTGTCAGGGTTTGATGCTATTCACTCATTTTCCTCTGCTATAGCTAAGCAGAGGAGGGGAAATTAAAATGAAAGCTTCATGAGTTGAGATAAGGATTGGAGGAAAAACATTTTAAGGGAAAAACAGGCTCAAAATTTAAACAGTATAAAGAAAATTTATTATTAACAAAATTAAAAGTAAAAAGGGTAATGAGAACTAAAATAAAACTTTAGAACACCTATTTTCTTCCCAGCCCCTGTCTCTTTTTCCACCAACCACACAAGGAGACAAACCATGGAGTTTTTAGTCAAGTTTGTCACTTCTAAAAATCTTTCTTCAGTTCACTTAGGGAAAAGAGTTTATTTTTTCTGCTATTCTGTGGGATCCTTCCCACAGGAGATAGTTCTCTGCAAACTTTTCTGGAGTGATTTTAACTTTCACAAACAGCAGCCCACCCGACCTGCTGTAACGTGAGTTCCTCCCATGAACGGTGCAGTCTTCCCAAAACTGCCTAGCCTGGGTCATTTTAGTTCATGAGGCTTAGTCTCTTAAGGATAAGCTGTTCTAGCTTGGAAGCAAGGGTTCTCTTTCTCTGTCTCTGGAAGCAAGGCTCTTCTCTCTCTGAGTTCCTCACTAGATTTCAGCTTTTCAGCATCCACCTGCTCCAGCGTGAGCACTCTTTCTCATGGGCTGTGAGTGATCTCTGCATCCCCCCACGCACCTCATGAATTACAGGGAAAGAATTCGTTGTGTTATAGTCCTCACCACAGCTTGCAGAGAGATCTCCACTCCGATGCTTGGAGCACCTCCTCCCTCTCCTTCTTTTCTGACCTCAGTGCTGCTATGTTGGTTCTCCTCACGTGTCCTCCCTTTTTTTCCATTTCTCTGACTCGGAAGAAAATTGTTGTCCGTAGGTATTATTGTTCTCAAGTTCTGTTAATTGAAAAGTCCTAATAGAGCTTCACTGCGCTGAAAAGGTTGATCTCGTCTGTGTTCTGTGTCGGGCAATTGTTCACCATGTTTTCGTTGCTGGCCATGTGGTCCCTACTGGCACCGCACAGGCTGCACTGGCCACTGGCTCCACTCAGTGCCTCTTCTCATGCGGGGTGCTGAAAAGGAAAAGCTGCTGCTGCCCCTGCTCTTCTGCCTGCAGCACAGCTGGTTAAAAACAGCTGAGTACAGTTCATTGAGAGCCTTGCTGAGATGGCAGCGGCCACGCCGCCCCGGCACTGGTCTCGGCCGTGTGGCTGCTTGCGGCGCTCGATGGCCCAGCGGCCCCCTCGCCACCCCTCGGAGGGTAGCAAGACAGAGAACTTCCTACACTTTTTCCTTTCTTAAATTTGTCATCACAGAGGCGTTACCAGCTTCTCTAATTGGGCCAGCCAATATGTCCATCGTTAGAGCTTTCAGGGATTGGCTCTGCTGGACATAGTGGAAGTTTCGAGGAGCTTCTCTCTCCGAAGTAGCCTCCGTGTCTTCCTCTGCCCCCACTACTAGTCCAGGTTGTGTTAAACTAACACACAGCCCCTTTGCTGCTGCTGCCTCTGGCTCACCAGAGAGCTGTGCCGGAGGCTGTGCTTCCCATGGCCACCATAGCCCTCTCCAGAGCCCATCCACTCCAGCTCCTGCCCCACAGCAGGGAATCACATTGATGGGGTGAATACAGAATAGAAAAATACAGCAATTGTGCTGCAGTGCCTTCCACCTCACCCAGTGCTCGGTTTAGCCAAACTCCACTAAGTGGTGCTTTGCCCTCCTGCTCTTGTGCCAACAGCACCTGCCAGTCAGGAGTAACTGAAAAAAGTGCTTGGAGCAGGATGCCACATCACTTCTGGTTTCGTCCACACCTGAAAGTCCAACCTTTCAGGCATGAAATGTGTTTCACTTTTGTATGGCCTCTTCCTGTGTTTTTTCTGCCTGTTTTGATGTGACAGCAGTTGCTGCTCATTTTGTGCTATCAGCACAAGCCCTAAAACACTGCTCTTATCTACACCTGTTCCTGCCATGGAATGTTGCTGCCTAAAGAAAAGAGAGATGCTGCAGATGCCAAGAAGCTTCTGTGACTCATTGCCTGTGAAGCAAACATCACCTCACAAATCTTTTTTGCCTGAAAACAGCATGCTTGCCATTTTCAGTAACATTGCTGATACTGTTTTCTTTGTACATTTGAGAGAATTTGGTGTCTGGTCACCTTTGCCCCTGGCTTTCCTGGCCAGTGCACCAGTACTGATGGAGCTGTGTGGGTCAAGGCCCAGTACAGATGGGCTACAACAGATAAACTTGTGTCTCTTTTGCCCTAATGCAAATGGCTCAAATCGGGAAATAGCCTTCAGCGGTGAACAGCTGTTGTTTTTAAGAGACCAGAATCAATTCTCTATGACCACGCCAAGGGGTAAAGCAGCTGCTTAACTGGAGCATTTCCCAGTTATCACAAATTTGTGCATTTCAGGGTTTCTTGCATTTCCTACCTTCTTCAAGTTATATAGAAATAGTTGTGTTTGGCATCTGCACATGTGAGTCCATCTAGATTTGGAATTTAAAATGTATCACGACCTGCTTGGCACCAGTTTCCCTGTAAGCTTTCAGCACATACTTACAGCTCTCCACAGCCATTCTTTATTTCTTTTTCTGTGGCTCTGCTAATCAAAGCTCAGCTCACTTTCCTTTTAAGTTCCAAACTCTCTTCACTCTGTAAAAGAGACAAATACTTATCAAATGTCAAAGGTATTTGAACTGTTGTGTTGGTGTAATCCTGATGATTACAGAGGACTCTTTCTGACCAGCAGCTTGGGATTTGTGCCTTTCTCACTCAGTAAACAAATCATTTCCACAGAGCTCAAATATGTAATTGCAGGGCAGAGGCTGTTGCTTTCTAAGAAAAGCACTTATGAACACATCTTGCACTAAATGTTGAGATTTCAGTGCAATCACGGGCTAACATTTTTCTGGTTTACAGGCTGGATTTCTTTCCAGGGTCTTAATTATGAGCATGAGATTTGGCTTCCCTATTGTGAACTTCCTGTTCCTCAAGTGCATGACTAATCTGAAGAGAAAAATGAATGCATGGAGACAACACAACAACAAGGCTACTCCTAAGCTTGATTTACTTACTTATTTATTTATTAAAACTTTTGTTTAGTTTTCAATGGCACTCACTTTGGAGCTGATAGGAGTTGAAAATATTCACTACTTCACAGAGCTGGGCCTGAAGTACATCCTGATGCAAAGATCTGACAGCGCTGAATGCTGCTGAGGCAAAAACTAAGAGGACTTGCAACTATTTCTAATAGGTCCAGCCTTGGCCAGCAGTATGTCCATCTTTGGAGTCACCAGGAATTGGCTCTGCTATTCATGGAAAAAGCTTCTAGCAACTTCTCACAGAAGCCATTCCTGTAGTCCCACCAGCTACCAAAACCAGGCAATACTAAACCAATACAATTACATTGCACTTCATTTCATTCCATTCCAATTCATTTCATTGTTTTCAATTAATTTCAGAATGTTATATTTTATCAATTACATTTAATTTCATTTAATTCTATTTCCTTCCCTTTCTATCCATTATGCTTCGTTTCTTGATTTCTCATTTCATTTCCTTTAGTGAAATGAAAATTCTTCATTTCATGCAAGGAAATGAAATATCAAGATTTCAATGAGTATCATTTCAGTACATTTCACTGCACTTCTGTTCATTCCATTCCCTTTCATTGTTTTCACGTAATTTCACAATTTTCTTTTTTTTGCATTTCATTACATTAATTATATTTCCTTTCCCATCTTTTCATTTCACTTCATTTCTTGATTTCTCATTTCATTTCCTTTCATGAAATGAAATCTCAAGATTTGAATGAGTATCACTTCATTATGTTTTAATTCATTTCACTACAGTTTATTCCATTCCATGATTTCCTCTTCAATTCAGTATTTTCATTTTTTTTAATATGTATTTAATTTCATTTTGTTCTATTTCATCTCCTGTCTTTTCATTTCACTTCATTCCTTGAATTCTCATTTCATTTCCTCCCTTTTTATATATTCTAGAGGAGGCAGATATTTGATTTATGTCTACTGTCTCCTAGTGACATAAAATATGGTTTGGTGACACAGCTTCAATGAAGAAACTGAAGGTCAGGGGACAATTAATCACATTCTTGCCTATAATTTAATATGAAGATATGTAGGCATATCTAGGACACTTAGGCACCCAAAAGTGAAGGCAGTGCCATACTGGATTTATAAGTATCTCAGAGGGAAACTGTCTTAGTTTCACTTGCTTGTGTTTGCCTAGTGCAGCCAAAGGCTGTCGATGATCTGTTGCACAGCCCTGTGTTGTGAAGACTCAAGTGAATCCACACTACCACAGTGCACCCAGTCAGCCTCGAGTCACTGCAAATACTGTAATGAAAGTAAAATCAGAAGTCTGGGTAGATTTTCCAGAGTCCAGTTTTGCTCTAAAGAAGTGTAATGATAAACCCCACCTTCACTTGGAAGGCAGCACATGGCCTTTCTTCTTCTTCTGGGAATGAGATGGGGACTCCTGACTGCACAGTCAGAAAGAGCTCATTGCTAAAAGGGGCCCCAGTTCTCATCCACTTCACTGGAAACTGAGAGCAGTGTGTATATTCAGAGCCTTCTGTCTGAACAGCTCCTAGATTCAAAAATTCAGGGAACAGGAGCCTCCCAGACCAGAGAAAACTGACTAAAGAGGCATCATTACCTTTAATGATGCTTCTTGGAAATTTTTTCCCCCCACTTTTTCCATAAACCAGAGAGAAGGCTATCATCTAAGCCTTATTGTAGGTATGCCTATCCCCAGTAAGATGTATTTGTGATAGATCAGTCCAGCACCCTAAGCCTAATTGAAAAGCTGGACTCTTTATAGCTGTTACGATGTCTTTTTTAATGCCAGGCTTCAGCACTTCTGTAGCTCTGTCTACACTTGCATGCTGCTACAATGGGAATGGATAAGTAAGAAAACCTGCTAAGTTATTGTGGCAGTTCTCTTCCCAAGTGGTTGCCCAAAATCCAATGGAAAACCAAGCAGGAGGTGTACAAGCAGACAGCTCCCTTTGCCAGTTGGACTAACCCTCATTTTTGCTGCAGCACTTCAGTAAAAGCCAATTATACCGAACTCCAGTAACGGCTCTATCAGTGATAGACTGCAGACACTTATAGTCTTCATCAATGAACAGGCTAAGTGAAGCTAAATTGTTCTGCTAAACTTTTCAGTAAGTAATTAACCCTGAATTATTAACAACAGGCAGCTATGGTAATGGTTATGAAAGAAATAACAACTGGTTGCACAGTTATTAGCACGAGAGCACTGAACAAGGCAGGCAAGCAGCATGTGCTGCCATGGAATTAATAGAAGGGACAATGGTGGCAAATGTGATCCCCTGCAGGGCAGTACAGTTCCAGGGGTTCACAGAGCTGCTCAAAGATACTTGCTTTGGCAAGAGCAGCATGTACTCAGCAGTAGATGGATGGAAGTCAGAAGACTACGGTAATAAGGAACGTTAAAAATAAATCCAGCCTCATTAAGTTAAAAAAAAAAAAGGAAAAAAGAAAGTATCTGAACCTGACAGCTCAGCAACTGGTAACTCTTTAGTTCAAGCAGTTATCCAGGGGACAAGAAATTCATACTGGAGCACCAGGAAGCAGACAGATGAAGTGACCTGCTGTGCAGCCTGTGCTCCCGAACTGGACCGTATCAGTGCCAATTTTCTGAAGCTGTGAGCTCACCAGTTTCAGAAAGGAGGCGGTCTTTATAAAGGTCTTACCTTGAAACACCCTAAAATATTAGCAGATCCTTAAAACCCTTGGCTAGTGTGTTTGTATAGGAGCGTTCTCATGCACCTGCGAATACAGGGACTGTGAAAGCTGGTGAGCTGACAGTCCTGGGACCAAGGCATAGACATAGCACTCATGGAGCAGTGTGGACTCCCCTCACTGCCCCTCTCCAACCATTTTCATGGACCATTTGCCAGCAGAGTGAGGAGCTCCATATCCCTTCTTATCCTCTCTGCTGAGAACTTAAATGAGCAAGGCAAATAAGAGCAACCTCTTACGAGGGAGGGAAAGTGTCCTGCTGGGTACTGCACTGCAATTAAGCAACTTGTTTTGCTTCCCAGCATGACTGGGGTGGCAGAATGAAACTGGAACAACAGTATTAGTGTCATGGTTTAGTATAGGTAAAGAAGGCTCCATCAGCCACGGAAGTGATTCTATTGCAAAGAGGTGCTTACAGCTTCCTCTATGAGCTGACAGAACCAATCAACTGGCCGGTTTGAATATTGGCCACTTTTTAAGCCCCTTAAGAAGCTTGACACGGCTCTGTGACCCACGTTTAAGAAGGAACAGAGCCCGGGAAAGCTCAGTCGCTTCCGGCCTTCGGGCAGGTCCCCGGGGCCCGCGCGGCGCAGCGGGGCCGGGCCGGGAGGCGGCCGCGCTGGAGCCGGGGGGCGCTGTTCCACCCGCGGCCCCTCAGCGCGGGCAGCCCGAGCCCCGCTCCGCGCGGCAGCGCGGCCCGGCCCGGCCCCGCAGCGGCCAAGGACTCATCTGAGGCCGCTGCCCGGCAAAGATGGGACCGACAGCGAGAGGCGAATGCCGGCTGCGGGGCCGGCTGAGATGAACCCTTCCAGTGCTGTGAGTTTCCTCCAGGACAGATGGAGCCTGCAGACATCAATCCTCTCCCGAGTCAGAGGAAGAGGAAAGGTGGAAGCAAGTGAAGAAAACACCATAAAGACACCAAAGTCAGTGAAGAAGGAAGAGCTGAAACCCTGAGGGAGGAGAAAGAGGAGGTGCTTCAAGCTTAGAAGCTGAAATTCTGTTGTAAAGCTATGGTGGTGATGGACTATGATACATCAGAGTGCCCACTGTAATTTCATGAGAGCATGGGGGGTGGAGCGTTCAAACTGCAATTGTGAGCAAAAGTACCTGTGCTGAAATAAGCCAATGTTGAAGTAGCTGTGATTTGATGAGAAGCATGAACAGAGAGAGATGAAAGAGAGGAGGACCCTTGCTCCCAGGGAAGGAGAAGACCTCTGTTCCTAGAGGTGAAGATGCTCCCAGAGATAGGTGAAGAGAACCTTTGCTTCTGAACAGCTCATCCTTAACATGGTACCCCAGTAGCTCAAGATTGGACCCTCGAAAGCAGTTGTGGGGAAAGCTGTAAGTCGGGGGAAGGGACTCTGACATGCGAGCAGAGAACCAACCCGGGATCTGGCTTGCTGTGACACTGAAGCCATGAGAGAACTGTTTCTTGTGGAGATGCCTCCATAGCATGAGCAAGGGAGACTCCTCTCCCTAAGTGAACTGAAAAAGATTATTATAGAAGTAGTAAACTGACTGGAAATCTCAAGGGTTGTCTTTTTATGTTGTCAGTGGAAGAAGGGAGAAAGGTGGGAGAGGGAGAAGTGTTCTGAAGGTTTAGTCTGACTTTTTCTTTCTTTTAGGTCTATTAATAAACTTCATTATATTCTTTTAAGTTTTGTGCCTGCTTTGCTTTCTCTTAATTCTTATCTCATAGAAGGAAAATAAGTAAGTAATGGATATTTTGAACCAAACCACTACACTTAGTTACCAAAAAACCCTGAGAGAGTAGAAGGATAAGCAGAAGAGAAATGAAGGCAAACACAGTAAAATGGAAAAAGTGGATCCAAACCAAAACCAAGGCCCTTATTTTAAGCAGAATCAGTCTGATGACAGAAATGCAGAGGGGAAGGAAAAGAGCTGCTAGAGCCCCAAAACCAGGAAGCTTGTCCTTACCTCTTGACTTTCTTTTGAACCAGCTGTATTAAATGAACAGCCCCCTCTGTTCTTACTGGAGAACATGGGGAATTCATCCATGTCCCCTGGACTTTATTAAAATTTAAATCTTTTCGTCCTTCTCCAAGTTTCTGCTTAATATATTTTAGGAGGTGAATGCAATTTTCCTGGGTTATAAAATGTCCTCACATAGCAGCTGCCCCTGCCCTGCAGGGCAGCCCCTTTGCCTTGCTGAGGAAAGGTGCCTCAAGAATCCCAGACAGCCTCATTCATCCAACTTCTTTATGGGGTCTCTGTGAATTATTGAAAGTCTGCTCTGACACCTGGACAGAAGATAAGTCAATCTCAGCCCTTTCTGTTGCTGTTAAATAAACTATCTTCCCGTCCTAGAAAATGTAGGGCTGGAAGAACAGGCTGTGTGCCGCTATATAATAGTAGTGAGGAGAGAAATCTCTCATGCATGAAGTAGGTCATATACATTATATGGGGAGAGAAGGATTAGTCTGCCTATTCTGATTGCACACCCTGGCCTGGGAGCGATAGGCAAAGCAGGGCCCATCTCCCCTCCACCACAGGGCTTCCCCTCCAGAATTCCTTTGGGAACTGTGTCGAAGAGACTGGATGTGTCCTTGACTACAGGAGATCCCCCTGGGTTTGGGGAAGGTGTTTACTTGCCTTCTGATTCTTTCTGCCCCCCAAGTCCTGCCTGGGCACCCACAGGAGATCAAGAACAGGAGCTTGAGACGTGCTTCTCTCATCTGTGCTACTCCCCCTCTGACAGCTGATGTGCTAAGCTGTGCTGCCATCCGCAGCACAGAGCAGGGAGAACAAACAGCTTTTGGGTATGGGAAGCAAGTTTTGCATAAACACAACAATGGACTCTGCGCTCCAACTGCCTGAGCTGCTGTTTCTCATTGAACTCAATAGGTGTCTTCAGATAATTGCCAAGAGAGGATTTACTTCACCTAATGCACAGGGAGTATTAGAAGGGCTGCATTCATTTAGCTGCCTAAGATAGACATGAAGACCAGAAAATCCCAAGTTTGGATTTGTCACAGAACAAAATTCTGAAATCAATGTCACTTTAATGCAACAGGGTTTAATTCACAGGATTTTACTGGAGTTCATCCCACGCTACATGAAAGCTTCTGTTGGTGGAATAGAGAGTATTTCTGGCTGTGCTTTCGATGAGCGCTGACCAGTGTGCCCAGTACCATCAGTTTGGAATTAGTCTATGGGCAAAACTGGGCATCAGCCAAGTTTAGTTTTTACAAGCCGGGAATCACGTAGAAACAGAACGAGAAAGGGCCCCAAAGCTCACATTGTGCATCTCCCCCCAATGTTTTACTGGCCTCTGTTTATTTAAAACAGTCTTAAAAAATCTCTCAGTGGCTTTTACAGCATCTTCAGACTATCCTTCTCCTTGTAACCATCCCTGTGACTAGAATGTTTTTCCTAATATCTAACCTAATTCTCTCAAGCTTCAATTAAGTCTATTATTCTTGTCCTACTTATATGGATAAATTCCTTCTTTTTTGCAAAATATGCTTCTTACAGAAAACTGAATTTCTGTGTTCCCTTTGGTCTTCTGTTGTTCACACTGAACGCTACATAATCTGTGACCTGTGGGGACAGGACAAGTTTTTCCCATTCTCTTTGCTTGATTCTCTCTGCTTGGCTGCCCTCCAGCTACACCACTTTTCCCTTGAAGACGAAAAAAATTGCTCAACATTTGACACACTGCTCTAGCTGAGGCCTTACTAGTGCTGAGTGCAGCTGAAGGATTGCTTCATGCATTTAATAAGTTACAGTTCTGTGTAAACACCCCTGTGTTGACATTTAACATTTTCACAACAGTCAGGTCCTGTTGACTCATGCTCAGGTTGTGATTCACTCCCTGCAGAGCTCCTTGGATCGGCAGACCTTGGATCCCCACCCTTCACCCAGCACTCTGCAGGTCGAGCCCCCATTCATCAGTCAGTGTTGAATGCTGACATGTTGCTCACTTCTGCTCTTCTTTCTCATTTTTAGAAGTACTGTCAGGGTGAAGCCAGTTATTGTTTTTCTTTCCTGGAGTTCTCAGTACACACCCTTCTTCTCTCTGCTGAAGGCACAAGGGTTGTCCATCTTCACTAACATGCTGCTTCTCCCCTCACCAACAAGGGTTTTCCTGGATCAGTTTTAATTCACATCCAGTTAGCTCAAGGGAAAATAGCTTATGATCTGTGTAAGATGTGCTCATCCTCCCATCTGGTCTCATTTACACAGTGAACATCCTGCCATGATCATAGCACCCCTCTTGTCTCTTGAGGCCCTAAAAACATCCTGAGGTCTTAGGCCAGGGAGCTGTGGAGTTCTCCGGGATGTCCAGGTTGCTGGGCAGGCTGGGGGCACCTGGGGGCAGCCCCCAGCCCAGGGTGTCACCTTGTGGGTCGGGACACAGGTGTGGATCCAGGGGGAGGCAGTCTTCTCATGAGAATTCAAGCCCTATGTGGAAAAAAAATAGCATGAGAAAAATCCTCTCTTTCTCCCCAAATATTCAAGCATGCAAAACCCCCAAACTCAACCACACAAATCATCCCTCCAAAACAACCTTTCAGGAAGTCTTATCCAACATAAGCAAAAAATGGTAAAACTCTTTTCCCTTTACAAACTGTATTTAGCACAGTGTTATCAAAAGGCTACCAAGCAAAATTAATACATTCCATTTTCTGGTGTATTTGCAGTTCTGCACTTCTTAAAAAAAATGGTCTAATAAGTCATAAATTTACATTTCTTAAGTTACCCCGTCTGGCTCCCTTAATGAAATGACTGCAATACAGTACACACAACAGTGTAAATCCATAAAACCTCAGAGCTCCAAATATTAATCAAGAAGCTTTCATAACAGGAATTAATAATTGGAACCAAAAAAATGTAATAAGGAATGAAATTTCACAATCCGCTAAAAGACTAGCAAAGATGGATTTCATAACATTTTTATAAGGCATTTAAAGTAAATTCAATACTTTTCAATGGCATTATGAAACAGAAATCACGTAACTGACTGGGGCCTTGGGATGTGCTTCAGTTCAGGGTTGGTTTTACAGCACTCCTGTCTTGTTTGATGGAGCGATAATTCCAAACATCAGTTGGTCGTGCAAACACCTCTGGAAAGCTTGGTATCTAAAGAGGAAGAAGTAGCCAAGAAAGTACTAACACCTGATAGATACATCTCTGGGATAAACCTGAAGATACAGCTGCAACTGGGACAATTCAGCAGAAAAAAATAACGCAAATACTGTGTAAGCAAGAATGGAGGATAATATGGAATATGTCTTATCTTTCAATACCAATCGCTGTGTTCTCATCAATCTTACCATAGGATAATTGACATAATTACTTCTGCTTGAAACAGTTTTTGGTCTGCTATTGCTTCTTGCTGTCATGTACAGTTGCTGACAGGATGCAAATAAACACTTTCCTTGAATGGCTGCAGCACATCTATTATTCCATTAGCCTGATTCATGAGTGGGGCCACTAAATGCTACCACAATACAAATAAATCATTAAACAATCATGAAAAAATAACAGAGCAGCTTTCACTGATCCTCTACTTAGGGCAATAGAGATATTATTAATCTACTTTGTACATAAAATCAGAATTCAGTCATATTTTTCCCTTCGGTTTGGATTAGCCCACACGATGGCAGTCTCTGTCATTAACACACAGTGAGTTATTCCTTCAAACACTGCCAGTTTAACATGTTTCATCTGCACAATATGAAAAATAACACAAGAAAACCTGCTTGGATTTCAGTAAGTACATGAAACAGCCAGGAATTTTCCTGACAAAAAACAAATAGCCTGTAACACCACAGAGTGAACCCCTCATACAGGTTTTAGCACAATGCTCTGGCACAGCCTGCAGAGCAGAGAAAGCCCTCAACAAAACCCACACTGCATCTGCAGAAGCTGCAGCCATTCCGTGTGCCCTGCTTAACCAAAACCACTCTCTCATTTCCAGCTGTATAATGGATGTAAAGCTGAAAATGCCACAGGGCAGGTGTTCTGCTGCCTTCTCAGCCTTCAGGTACGAGCTGGTGAAAGAAGTGAGGAAGGGGAAAAAAAGGCCAACTACACAATAGTCAAAAGAACTGAAACTCAGCTTTATTGTTCTTTTTTTTAAAAAGTATCTACAATAATGGCTCAGAATACTACCACAATGTACAGGGACAAGGCAGTGCTCTGGGCTATGACTGTAGATTACTCTCATATATATATATATTTAAGAGCTTAAGAAAGGTTGAAGCACGGCAGTTCAACATTTCTTAAGCATGTATTTCATAATTTTAACATCTTCTAGATCTCTCATATTACAGCAGGATTTATCAAATGCAATGTAGTCACAGAAGTCTTGCATAAATACAAATATTGATACTTTATTTTGAATATTGTCTATGATATAAATTCTGCCTTACCTTTAAAAAAAAATCTCCAGATCATTATGTGACCTGGGAGTCTTTCCTTTCCTTTCTCTTTAAGAGTTTTTAAATATATATATATATATTTATATATATTTGCTATCATACATCAAAGTATATATGAATCCCATCATTTCTGTTATATTTTCTGCAGACATGGTCTGAAGCAAAATCACCAACAACTAAATCAAAAACTTCCTGGTTATCATAGGAAAGCCAAAGAGGATCTTTCCTATTTTCTGTGTGTGTTTCAGTACTGGTATTTTTTTAAACTTGAAAGGATTCTTCATAAACTAGAGGTCCATAGATCACTTAAAGCAGTCTTTATAAGCAAATTTACATATTTTGACATGCTTTCGTGAGGCAGTTAGTATCAAAATCCAATAGCATTTCTTACAGAGCCATATGACTTTCTGCGATGCAGATACACATTTCATTTCTAAAAAGCCACAGTTCTTTTTCTACATCTGCTCTCATCAAATCCCCAGGATTCATTCATAAAACTGCTGCTGTTCCAAATGCTGATGCTGTTATCCCCGCTGTGGATTAAGACATACACCCAACCTGGTGACATCACTGCGTGGAAGATTGATAAGTAGGAAAACACCCTCCCCAATTCCACAGAGAGTCTTCTCTATCTCTGAATCCTCATGATTCATGTCACCCCACAGTGCAATGTGACGAAGACACAACTCAGTGCAGGCTAAGGGTCTTCTTCCATCAAAGGAATCTCTAGGAGAAACAAAGAAATAGCATTGACTGCTGATTGCAATTTCCCTTTATGCTGTTGCAGAGTATTATGGTTAGCAATTCTACAAAACCAGAAATGGACATTGCAAATATCTGAACAAGACGTGGGGTATTGACAATTCTAGACCCACTCAGGCTCTAACACTTCTATGAAAATTAGATAACTAAAACTACACAGATTTTCTCCAACAAATTAGGGCCACAAAAACCTAAATGCAAACATCCTTGCTACTACATTAATCACTGAAACAGCATTCAGAAGTGGCAGGCACTTTTACTGGCACTACCGTAATTTCTTCCTCTCCTCCTGGATGTCCTGTCCCCCTTGTGATACCAGTAAAACTATCCAAACCCCTCTGAAGCAGGAAGACTTCCTCCACCCAGACCTCCACCCACACTGAATTTAGGACACTGCGCTTCAGCTCAGTGACTGTGGAGAGTGGGATATGAGCCTCTCCCTCTAAATGTCTCAAGGAAAGCCATCTAGTTTCCTTAATAGGCTGAGCAGCACCACTCAGAACTCCATGAAATCTCGTCAGTACATGCCCATGTTTGACTTAAAGGCAGGCAGTAATACAGGGCAAGCTTCCTTCTGGCACCTGGACCTGTGGGTACATTCCCCTTATGCTGTGACTTCCATGTCCATGGCTTAAGGCTCATTTGCCTTAGATGGAAGGAACACTTTGCTGGATGCACAGACATGATGAGTTTGTTCATAAAGGCTGCTAATTTTGGCCCAGTATGAAAATATGATTTCTTTTCTCTTTTAAGGAGAAAATCCTGTTATTGGCTGTGAAAGCCAGGGTATGTGAGGGAGTTGTGAGCGTAGGAGTTGAGGAGCAGATGAACAGACCAGCACAGGCAAGATGAGGGTTGGCTTTGCTGCTGTATACAGGTGCTTGCTGACATCCCTGTTGATGAGACTGGGGTCTGGACAGGAGCCTTCTGGCCTGGCATTCAAATCACATGCACCACAGCTAGCAAGGATATATGGCAGACATGAAACTCTATAACCATGGAGTTGTCAGATTAAAAAAAAATTCCAAATTAAGGTGTGGACAAAACCATGGAGAAAGTACAAGCAAGTTGTCTGGGTGAACTCCTGCTCTGCCAGTACAAACAAATGATGTTCCCTGTTCACGGACTCACCTATTGCACCTACGCAAGACTCACCATCTGTGATATCGATCCGGGGACTCGTGGATGCAGCGTCCCCGTCAGTGCTCTGGGATATATCAGTTTGATCTGAGCCGGGAAGCGCTGCCCCTTGGCACGTCAGGGATGGGTACAAACTTTGGAGCAGTTCAGAGGAACCCGACCTACTGCCACAGGTCTCGAATTCGCTGGGCAGCGTGTCTGGAATCCTGGGACCGGGGTAAGCGGGAGGATTCTGATCTTCTGTCTGCAAAATATGCCCCTGGTCTGCGGCAGCTGAGTATCCGGGTGCCAGGGCATTCAAGCCACTGCTGACAGCTTCATCGTAGGAAGGCAGCATGACAGGAACACCATCCACCACCACGAAGTCGGGGTCACCCATGGAGCCCTCCTGGTTGCCTCTATGTCAAACACAGATGGGTTATCACAGAGAGCAAGAGCATGTCAGCAGCACCTCGGAGCAACTGCTGAACTTCAGTAAACACAGCACTTTCTAGTCATGCCCAATGGAGCTACAGGGTCATTAACATTCACAGAAATGTCTGCCAAACTCTGCTTGGGTTGGCAGGTGGAATCTGTTACAATCGGAAAAAATGAAACCAGTAATGTGAAGAACAATTCCAACAAGGGAAGGTCAACAGGTATGTGGAAAAGATAAGGAGCCCCACTTTCTGTGCTGTGCACAGTAGGTATCATATATAAGATCACAGACATACTTCACCAGCCAAAAGTGTCTGAACCCCTGGAATAACGTGTGCTAGAGCACAAAAGTGTTTACAGCCCAAGTAAACAGGCACTGAGATCACTACTGCTGGATGACAAGGCTTTGGTGGCAAGATTTGTGGCCTCCTTCAGGCCTTTTTTTCAAAGGATGGAGGCTTCCTTAATCAGTATTAAGCTGGTTTCTTTTTTAAGCAATTAATTGGGAAGGTCTGTTAAACCCTAAAAGTATGTGTTTAGTAGCCTACTAAACACAGTATAGTCCTGGCAGGAGGGAATTGGTCTCAGGTACCTTTAAGACATGAAAGCATCTGAAAAGGGGAGGGCTGAAAGCCATTTCAGTAAGCTAGACAAGTCCAGGCTGTAGGGCTCCCTCATGAAGAGCACTGTGTGAATTAATGACAAATGCTCACAGCTGCATGGTATTTTATGGAAATAAACAAGGATGCAGGAGATGTTTATGAATTGTGATGAAAATAACACTAATGAAGGTAAAGCAAACCTTTAATATAAAATTGTCCATAGAGAAAAAAGAAATTCTTTCTTAAAACTTCCATTACTAAGTCTACAGTAGTTAAAAAATTAATTCCCCCAGCACCTGCAAACAAGTATTTAAAAACACTGTCAGCTATTTTTACAGGCAGAAGCAGCAATTCTCAGTAGAAGGTCAGTAATTACTCCCAGAGTGAATCTGGCAAACTTTGCCTTTTATCTTAGCTTCATGAAGGACTACTGCAGGTTTTTGCGGGTGCCCTTCCACACCAGTGGTTCAGGGACTTCTGCTCAGAGCAGAACAAAGTATCTGCAAGGCTTGTGAGCTGCTCCATCTCTCCAGCAAGGAGTGCTGAGTGTGAAAACTGAACCAAGACCCTCTTTAAAATAAAAAAGAAAGCAGTACAAACCGTGGAAGGAAATGTGTCTTAAATTTGGTCTGGAACATCCTGGCTAAAATAACCAGTAGCAGTACTAACAGAACACTGGTAGCAGTAAATGCCACTATTTTCCATGTGGTCAGGAGGGTCTCCTGTGTATTTGGCCAGGTTTGTTCTGTAACAGAAAGACAATACAAGAGTTGTGCTTGTATATTCCTGTTGTTATTTTATATGAATACTTCAACACTACTTAGAAGTGCCAGTTAGGACCAGACATTTTTTATAGGCAACTTGTAAAAACCACACATAAACCCAATGCCATGTACCAAAAGCAGCCTTAACATTAAGCTGAGAGAGAGGCTAGATCTTGCTTTTTCCCCTTGACTGGTTTTTTTATACATGCAATCATGACCCTAACTTGCATACACATAAAAATACCCAGATGTTAAAAAACACATTTCAAGAGGAAATGATCAAAATGGTTTAGAATCATTCAGGATCTTGGGAACACATTATATTTAGTAGCATCTTAAAATCAATGCTCATCATTTAACCATGAAATAGATGAAGTTCAGCAGGCATTACCGACCTACAAATCTGCTCCAAAATGAGGGACTGTAGGAAGACAGGACTACTAGCATAGGACTATCCCTTACCTGTTTTGACACAGTACACTTGGTAGGAGGGGAACCACTCTCCATACTGGCAGGTGATGTACTTGTAGTCGTTGGTGAGGGTGTAACCAGGGTCACAGTAGAACTCCACCACCGTCCCGTGGTTGTAGCGCTCGCAAGGCCGCGGGTGGCAGATGTAGTCTCCATGACTCACCATTGGAGGTAGTGGACAAACTTGGGCAAACAAACAAAGGGAAAAGGAGAAAGACATTAATGCCAGCAACCCACCACTGGGCAGCTTCAGTGAAGCTTCAGAGTGTCAAAATGCAGCAGGCACACTTCAGGCTCCCTCTCAGCTCCCTGTGGTTCTGGGTTTGTCTCAGCGGTACCAGGCCACTGCCCGGGGAGGCCAGGTGCCCATCCACACCAGTGGAGGGATGCACATGCCAGGCGGTCACTGAGGTGGGATCTGGGAAGCTTCCAATCCTCTGTGGGAAGAGGAGGGTGAGAGGAAGACAAAAAGGGACACATGCCCATCAGGTGGCTGCTTGGGTATGGAGCGGGGCAGTCCAAACAAGGAGACTCACGCTCCTCACGAAGCATTTATAATTGGGCTGTAACATGCTGGTTTCTGTTACATTAACATAATTAAATGGTTATATGCATTAATTAAATACCTTTTAAAAATAAGTTTGCCATCAGCAGTGCTGCAAGAGATGCAAAGCACCTAGTGTTGCTTAAGCATGTGCAGTCTGTATCACTGTAATTTTATTAAATTGAGCTTAAACTCTACTGGTGGTGTTTGTGATTTGTTATTTCTGAACAGCCTGACTGATCTCAGTGGGACCACTGGTGGAGTGAGGTCTTAAATATAGCAGAGGCTGAGCCTGCGTTAATTAAGTAGAGTGGTTTACTTAGGGTTAGGTAAATAAGAGAGAATTGCAATATAAACATGTGGGACTTTTCCTGTAGGCCCCGGAACAACATCCCAGGCAGATGAACTCCATGGAGAACTGAGGGAGCACTCTCTAGAAAACAGCAGTGGGGAAAGCAGCTCGCAAGCAGTATTTTTACAAGAGAGGAAACTTTTCCACTGTCTAAGTGTTAGTTGATTACTGTTTTCTTAAGTGCTTCTAGCACAGAGCAAAAAAACTCTACGAAGTGTAATGATGTTTCAAATGACTACATACTGACCCAAAAGGGGGCTTCAGTTACTGGATGGCTGCTTTTATTTCCCTTCAGAGGCAGTTCCCAGCTGGCTCAGTGCCTCATCTACAGGCTCTTCACTTCACGCCTCTCTCATGCAGGCAAGACCTACTGCATTGATTTAAATAATGAAAATGACATCTCTTGGAAGAAGAATCTTCCCAGAAATTACAATTCAGCTGCTTCTTCCTGTGAATCTTGTTACATGAATAATGCATTTCATAAAAAAATACACAAGATATTAAATGAATCTTCAAGAGAGGCTGATTACAATGTGCAGCAATGTCTATTCCCCATCCTCCGGAGACACGGTTTTGTTTGCATTTTCACTGGCAAGGCTTAATAATAACTTGAAATCAGAGTAATCACATAAAAATTCACATCCTCAATGCTCTGCACACTTTCCAAAGTCTCTGGGCCCACAACAAAGAGGAATACTTTACTGGGAAGTCAACTCAATACTGAAAACAATTTTCTTGAGATTAGGGTGAGGTTGTCAGACTGAAATAGTAGGAAAGCACCTTCATCTTGTGTTAAAAAGATCATTCTTGTGTTAAAAAGAAAATGATCAGTGAAAGCCATTATCCTGGCCTACCATAAGGAAACCTGGTGTATTTTTATTACCTCTGCTTAGAGCATGAGAACAAAGGAAGAGAACAATTTAAGCTCCTCTGGAACTGAGTTTTTCCAGGCTCTGGCAGTGTGCAAGAGATGTGTAGATGCCCACAACCTTTCTAGCAATGAGCAAGTAGAGCACACCTTTTCACAAAGAGCAACACTCAGAGAAACTAATTTTCCCCTCCAGCAATGTAGCCTCTACATCATCCCTAACCTCTTAAAGTCATTGAGAACCAAAGCAGCCTGCTGAATAAAAAATCCCTCAAAGCTGGCGTCCCAGCAATGTGGGTCAGCTCAAGAATGACACGTTTCTAGGCAGATTTAAAGCAATACACTGTGGGGACAACCCAGATACGGAGCTGTCAGTCTGTTTACAAATGGAGGTGTATTTTATAACACCCAAAACCAAGAGTATCACTCCTTGTGTAGGATATATCCCCAGTACTAAAAAGAGTGCCACCCCTTCCACAGACACATCTATATTTCAAGGGAAATGCTTGTCTATTGGTGCTGCCTGGAAACTTCTGCAAACAATTTTTTATTGCCCTGCCAAGTATTAGTCATGAATTAGAGTCGAGGTTTAAGGGGTCATACCTGCCAACAGCTCCTGCAGGAAAATGCAACCAGCAGATGTAATGGAACAGGTTTGAAAATGAGGGCTTTTAGCTCAGCTGAAACAGTGCTTCATTCTTATGTCAACTGGACTGCAAGGGTCAGGGATTCTAACTCTCTTAGGGTATCACTCACCGCCTCCTGTGAACTTTACGTTCAACCAGTTTCAGGATCCCTTTAACACTTCCACGGGAAAACTGGCCCCCATGCACCGTCTGCAGCACTCAGGTTCAAAGCCTCTTTTCACAAATCACGTGAAAGATACATCACAAACAACTCCAAAAGAACTCACTTTGAGCTCTGGGCAGTCAGTCGTACACTCAGTCCCTTTCTCAACTCACTTCATTCCCATGGTCATCCTGATCCAAAATCCTTTAAAGCCAGTGGAAGGACAGGCAGCAAGTGGGCCTTAGTTTTGATCATAGAAAATAAAGATTATGAAAGTCTGGAAGGCTGCTGAACTCTCTTGGCTCCCAGTAACAGAAAATTTTTAGTGCAGAGCCGGTCACCTTATAGGGTCTGATGCCAGTGTATGACACTGGTTACACGGATTAAAGGAATGTGCCAGATCAAATATGGAGGAAAACTCAGGTGCCAAACCTAAGGCCACTGAAGTTTTTTAGGAAAATTAAAATTCTAGCATTCCCAGTGATGAACCCTAATTGTGTTTGGAAATTACAGGCCATGGACTTCAGGCAAATGCATCAAACTCGCAGAATGAAAACAGCCACTGATTACAATGGAAGTGTATCTGACAAGTACATTTTCACTGCCAAATAGCAGTATGCACACTAATCGTAGAAATAAGGGAATTCTACTTCAGGAAGTTTTCACAGCTCAAAAAAAAAGTCCTAAGTGTTTTTCTTAAAAATGACACTAAATTTTTACTACCAATAGCTTTCAGCATCTTCACTTTATAAGGCTTTGGAGACTTTAATGCTCTAATTACAACATCCAGCATGGATAATCCAGTAGTATTTTCTGACAACCAGCATTAAAAGACCACATGCCTGTGTCCTTAACTTTGGAGCTTGGCAGAGGGACGGACATAATTCAAACAGAGTCTGCTGGTGGTTCTGCAGCAGGTGATCCCAGGTCTCTGGATCTGTCTTTGTACAGCAATTGCCCACAGACTGTATGGGGATTTACAGGAACTTTATAGCTCAGCATTCTCAGCTGAAAAGTTGAATCGTTCATCAAAAAGAAAGAGCAATTGTGTTTATATGGCAAACAAATCCCTTTCTGGATGCTCAAGAGTCCTGTTACTCAAGGAAGTTGAAGGGAAGAATTCCTGATTTGATTTGGTGGACTTCCCTGCCTGCTCCTAGGAGCTGCTGGAGCTGAGGGCTCTCCACTGAGACCAGCTTTCTGCTCTGGCTGATTTTAATGAAGGACTAGCACTATCAAGAAGAGCTTAAAACCTGGGGAGTTGAGCTTTGTGTTACCAGCAGTGTGACACTGTGGCCTGGAGCAGAGGCAAGGGCTGGTCTGCCCCACAGAGTGCCCTCTCCATCACAGCCTGGCAGTGCAAGAGCTGCATCCCTTGGAGTAGGGCCAGGGAAGGGTGGCACAGGCTGCGGGCACTTGAGGAATTAATGTGGTTCACCCAGTGATTTTTCCTACCCATTATGGTCAAGAAGCTTTTTAAACTCTGCCCGGAGGATGCTGCAGTAGTTCTGCAATGTTGGCACTGGAACTGGAGGAGGGAGGGAAAATTTTTTGGCATTAGCATATTCTCAATTAACATCGATGGCACAGAATAAAGACATTGCCTGACTTTTTAAAAGCCATTGGTAGAGAGATAACAGTGGAGTTACAGATATTTACACTGCTCAAAACCTGTTTTTCAGTCAGTGTTCAAAGGCTAGTGGGTTTAGTCTGTGGTCAAAGCAGACAGATGGTAATCATTCAGGTTTTGCCCAGTGTTTTTTATGTGGGCCAAAAAATAAAAGCAAAAATGCCTTGCAGTACAGGACACTCACTTATAAAACAAAATAAGGGGTAGGAACAAGCAAATTTATTTTTCACCTGTGTTTATTTCTCTCAAGCTAGTAGTCCACCTTTTGTGTAGGACATTAATTGCTCAGTTAGTAGAAAACCCAGTGTAAGGCCAGCCATTCCTGTTTGACACAGGGATTGACAGGATTAGAGACATCAGCACCTAATAAAGAATAAACTCTTAATAAAATAAAAAATAAAGAATAAATTCTTCCAAACACATCGTGAATGCCTGCTCATTATGCAAGGAGTGAGAACATATTAAGATGAAACTTCCAGATGAGAAAGACACAAATAAAAACCTATAAATTCCACTGTGCGGGAAAACGCTGGTGTGTCTCGCTCAGAAGGGGACACACTGTCTGCTTTGCTCACAAACTAGGAAACAACAAGAGCTTCTCCTGACCCTCACTTGACATTCTTGTACACATCAGGACGCTAATGATCACCAGAAATCTGGACACCTATCATCTGGCTACTGCATCCCAACCAATGTTTAACCCAAGCTCCATGAGCCCACAGCTGTGCATGTCCCAGCAGGTCTGACCCCTCCCATCCAGGGTGGCCAGGTCCCCATCTGAAGCTTTACTGGCTGGTTTCTGAGGCCTGAAGGAGGGATGCTCTTCCATATACTGCCTTTGTACAAACACATGCTTGGGGATGCAAGATCTGAAAATTATATTTTTTACAGGAACATAGAAGATGAAGATTATGTTTGTTCCTTTTCCTGCTTCTTTATGAACACTGTGCTAACAAAACTTGTTTCTTGGTTCCCTCAGTGTCATCACCCTTCATACCTTCAGAATAAAACAAATCATCAACCAAGAAGTTTATCTTTCACATTCATAAGAATTCCTGTCCAGTTCACCTGACAGACCAGTCCATTTCCACAGGTATTACCAGCAAGTGAATCACACCTGCACTGCACAGTACAGAGCCTGAGGAAATTAATTCTGCACTTTGAATACTAAAAAAGGGATTTTTCTATTCTATATTTAGATTTCAATTTACAGAGGTGTACGAAACCCAAACTATTTTAATTCTAAAATAGCAAAACAAAAATTCTCGTTAAAATTTCAAGTATTCTAAGTAGGATGGAAGAAAAACTACTGGACTCAACTGCTCATATCCAATCAAAAGCTTGAAGAAGAAATTTAGAGGTTTGTAAAAGGAGGGAAATACAAAAAACAGCTGCTTTAAAATAAGCCCTGTCAAAACACCTCATTCTAAGAACACCTACTTAATGAGATTTTTTAAAATTAGACTCTTCAGGAATGTAAGCAGAACAGGAAGCATTACTGGAGCAACTTTTCATTTATTGTGAACATTAGCCTAACAATATCCTAATGAAACATTCCTACAACAAATGCTGCTTGCACTGTGAAGGGAGACTTGGTGCATGTTACAGCTGTAGTGGAACAAACTTGGAGGCCGTTGAATTTGTGTTCTGAAAGTGATGCCATGCTTCGAGGAACTTTTCTGATTACTCATTCCCACAGCAAAACAGCAGCACCAAGAGTAATAACAGAATAGAAAGTTTGATGGAAATAACTGAGCACTCATATATAGAGTAAATCCTATTTAAGCCTGACTGAATATGTAATAAAGATACAAGATGCTTACTTGAACTCTCAAGTTGCCAGAGAATTTATTTCTTGAAAGCCTAGAGCAAGAGTTATTATTAATATTGTATTCTTAGCCAATAGTATCCAAATTCTTTTCAGTCTTAACCTTTCTTGATTACTTAACCATCACAATGCCACTTACATGTTTTCTTCTGAAAAGACACGTGACAGATAAGCAATTTCTTCTCAACCACTCAGCAAGTCAATGCTCAAGCAGCCAGGAACACACCCCAGGTCTCCTGGCTCCAGGCTGCTGGCTGTACCCCTAGGCAATCACCCCTGGGTAATTCTGAACCAGCTATGACTGTGAGGTAAGCCTTTCAATGTGCACACAGTGAGAAGAACTTCTCACCTTCTACAGAGTGTGAAATGAATTGAATAATTAAGTTTTTAAAGAAAAGCTGCTTCTCTGGTCTAGCTTTGACAAACAGCATCTTGCTGAGAACTGCAGTCACTGAAAGCAGCTGTATGAGCCTGAATGAAACAGCATAAAACTAGTTTCAAACATATTTTAAAAATAATTTAGTAATAGCTGATTCCAAAATGGAAACAGACAGTGATTTACAATCACTTATTCCTTCCTGGAATTCCAAATTACAGAGCAGCTTTTGCAGTTCCAGTCAGTTGAGCTCCTACAGGAGCATCATGCCAAATTCACACTCAACCTCAACAAGTCTGCCCTTCCCAGCACAGTGTCCTGTGAAACACTGATATCAATGCTGAAGTCTTTAGTTTCAAATGCATTTCACAACAAACACAGGATGAACCACACCCCAAGTGATCTTTTTCCTATAAATTGTTAAGTTAAACAGTGAAAGTTCCATTTAAACTACAAAACATTGATGACAAGTTTGCAGCTAGAGAGTTAGGACTTCTTTCAGCAAGAGGCCCACAATTTTAAGGAAATATTTATATTCATTATTCACATGTGAGTGCTTTGAGCACTGTGGTCTCATTTACAGCAGATCATTTTGGCTTTCTTCAATCACTTGCTTCCAGTTTTGTTTCTTCCTTCCCTAATGAGTGGTTGACTTTATGACCAGTAATGGTCTTTTTAGGACTTTGAGAAGCAGATGCTGGGGACTACACAGACACTTTGCAGGAAGGAATTAGAAAATTCCGATGGAAGTCAAGGCTTGGGTATTTGACAGGCATCCCAGGATAACCTCAGGACTGGAAAAGACCAAAATGCTTACAAGTATAATGGAGGTAGAGGGGAGAGAGAGAGCAGTCTGGAAGCTGCCTAAGAAAGCCATACAGCCAAAGGCTCCAGTGAGGGATGTCTGCAGAAGCTAGTGCTCACTGTGAGCTGGCTGTATCGGTGGGTTTTTATGTTACTTTAATCCCTCTGTTTTGAATAGCTTTTTCTTCTTTGTTATAAGCAAGAATCCCTTGAGCTTGTGTGGAGTTACCTACACCAGTCATCAGGAATTGATGGAGACAAGAAGGCTGGAATAGACAAGCTGTATTCCAGGGCTTAGCTGAAGGCTGAGGAAATCAAGGTAGACCACATTAGGTAAGAAAAAGCACAAGAGCCCATTGGAGAGCTACAAGTTAAAAAAAAATGGAGAGGAAAACCAGCAGGTGATCTTACCACTGTAATTTCACAAGCCATCTTACAAGACCAGGAAGGCATGGAGGAGTGCTGTTTTCTGTTATTTATGTTCAGTTCCCAAGTGCCTGCCTACACTGATGGGTGAAAGTGCCACCCTTTAAATATTGGTTTTTATCTCTGGAAACGAACAAGCGAGTAGAGTTCCTGATGCACAGAGTCCGTAGCTACAGTTCCCTCCATTTGTGGAAGATGTTCTGTGAGTGCACTATGTGGCCAAATTTAATGAACATGTCCATAAAGGCAGGCAATGTGTTACTTTCCCTTCCAAGCAGCCTTGTCAGATACAGTTAGAGATTAGTATTATAAAACAGCCCTCAGGAAGAATTTTTGCCTGCTGTCCCCCACCTAATCTACAGTATATTTAAAGCAGTGTGGATAAAACACTACATGCATCTAGCTGCTCATGTGCAACTTCAGGGCAGAAATTATGGCTCCATGAAAACGTTGGGATGTCTGGCTGATTCTGGAAATGCTAAGGAATTTCTGAAAGGTACAGAGGTGATAGAGCAGGTGTAAAACAGTGATTTACTGCGGCAGTCCTGTGCAACAACCAATACCAAAGACATGAAAGAAACAGATTACAAGATGTTATTCTGTTGCTTTCTTGAAGAAGTATGAACAGTACAGAAGGCATCTGTTTCAATCCCAGCCAAGATGAAGGAAGATTTCTGCAATGCAAAAAAGGCGCAGTCACGTAGAAATATAATGCTATTTATGTTCTTTGGACAATGTCTTCAACTTGAAGCGTGTTCTCTAAACCCTCCATCCCTTACAACAAGAGCTGCAAAAAGCCCACTTTGGTGCGTATCCGTTCTGCCTTGAATTTGGTCTGTTTGTGTTTCACTTTGCAACACAGCTGCTGGAGTTAAGAGATTGGATGACTATTTAGCAGCATGTCCACAGAAGAACATGACTTATCTGTCTAGCATTTCATGTCTCTCCGTGCTCCTTTTGAATTCAATTCTTTTCTACACCTGTTCAGCTGTGGGTAAAAGTGGACAGATCAAGTTCAGCATTTTCCAACAGCACAAAAATCCAGATACTCCAAGTTAAAGTGCTCACCTTCCACATTCATACATGGATGCATATAATTTCTGCACTCCTGGGTGATGAATGAATGAACTGTTGACAGGGCAGAAGCAAGGAGAATTACTGAATGACTTTTTCTAAAGAAAACTATCCTCTTAAACTTCTTCATCAGACTTGCTTTCTGCTACAAGCACCCCCAGGGTGAGACACTGTCTGCCTATTTAATGCTTTGGGTATCAGACTAAAGGTGTCACTGACAGAAGGGTGTTGCCCTAATAAAGGTCCTTAGATATATGGTTGTCTGGTGCTATGGTTGTAGTTTCTGAGTCACAAGTATTGCTGTAGGCAGTGAAATACCACTGTAGTCACAGCTATTAGAAACCAGGCTATCAATACGTCCCATGTTAACATTAACTCAGTTAACCTGGATGACCTCTTCAGCAGCTGAGCAGTATTTAATTTATTCTCCCTCCTGCCTGCAAGCTGAGTAGGTGCAAACCTAAAACAGAATCCTGATATCTACCTCACTTAATTTCTCAATACCACAGTGTTTCATGACTTGCTTGTATTGCTGCCCTCTGCTCCCTCTACAGGACTTCTATCTGTTGCAGATGTGCTGCATCAACATTATCTTCCCTGAGGATACACATCAGTCTGTCATGTTGGAATTTATCTAAAGCCTTCTCAACGTCAGCAAAGAAACACAGAGAAAAATGCGTTTGTACCGATGTACAACACCTCAGGCTTAGGATTGCTTACTTCATCCCATCTCCTGAGCATAACTGATTACAGGCTGACTTCTATCCTTTTTTCTCAGAGTGCTGCTCTATGTTCCTTCAAGAACTTAAAAGACTTTAAGTGCCTAGTTTATCAAATAGATAGCTCGGTGTCAATCACTGTTCGTGGCATTAGGAACTGTTATAGAAGAATGCAGATTTGCGAAGTTTTCCTTCAAAGTATTTCGCACATAACTGATTACAAAGTTTCAGCTATTTTGTTTTGAACTATTTGAACTGTACAGAGTTTCATCTGTAATATCACCCTCCTCTTTCATACTCTTTACTTTCTAGGTTCTAAATCAGAATTATCAGCCCCTATGTGTCTGTCCCCAGGCTTATGAGCAGAAAAATTTTAAAGCTCTGTTCTGTATTCTTACCTGTCTTTCTGCAGTATTTTTTTCTCTGCAGCATACTTTGTTGGCTTTGATTCTCATCTGACTAACCCCTTTTTATTCTCCAGAAATCTCCTGGTGCCCAGGTAAGGGGGGTTTGGGTTCCCTTGCACTTCTGCCTTTGTTGTACAAATTTCTTAACTCCTTCCTTCTCCTACCTTTCTTCCATAGTTTCTATGATTTTCAGAATCCTTTCGGCACCTTTATGGTTGCTTAGCTTTGTATCTTTTCATCTACCCTCACAATCAGGTGGCTTTATAGTCCAGAGTTCGGAAATACCTTTTTTTTTTTTCTGTGTTTTTAGTCTCTTCTGCTTATTGAATCTCCCCTTTGAAGTCTATTTCTCATGTTTATTTCATTTTAATTTCGAATCTACTGACACAAATTTGAAATATTTTTTGTTTTACATTCTTGCAAGCTTAACCTCAGCTAGAGGATCTGCTGGTCCCAGAAAGCAGAATGAAGTTTTTGATATTGCAATATATTTGATTCCTTGCAAGACCAGCTTTTCTGTTCAGCTGGGATGATGCTGAAACAAGAAATTCTAAGTAACAGGATCATGTCTATTGTTTGCAAATTGAATCAACCTGTTTTCCCTTTTACTCTTAAATACAAAGCTGGGAATTCCCAATGACCCTATCCCTAAAAGTGCCTTATTTTTTAGCATTATAATCAAATTCTCCCAGCCTGTCCTCTCCTCATCTGCCTCCCTTGCCACTCTCCACCCAGTTCTTCATAAGAACTATTCCTTACATCTTCCTGGAAGACTTCCAGAGGGCATGAAAAATTAAAATACAGAGTCCAGATGGCAAGGAGTGTAATCATACACAGGTCACAATCCCAAAGTACTCATGGCCAAGGGGTTTTTTTCAGTTTGGTTTGGGGTTTTTTGTTGTTTTTTTCTTGTTTCTCCAAATCCTGTGTAATATCTTTATTGACCTTAAAGTACCATATTATGAACATATCCTGGTTTTAAGTGTTTCATTTCACAGAGCTCCATACAGGTATGTTTTCAAGTGTTTGCTCTCCTCCAATGTTTTTGGAAGCCATTTGATTTATTTTACAATTGATGTTTATAACCCATGTGATATTCTTCACTCTCATTAATTCTGCACCCATGTTTTACATACCAGATTTTACAGAAGGCAATCACTAACATCAGTTTCTACAGATGGATAATTAACCCCAAATAGGTAATTTAAAAATCATATAAAAAAACCCAAAGCCCATTTTCCTTCAATTTTCTTGGAAGTGTCTATTGAGTTTCAGTACAAAAGAAGGTTTAAAAAGTTTCTGCATAATTGTAGAAGTCCACTAGAAAAAAAGGAAATTAAGAAAGTTAAAGAAGAAAATTCAGTGTGAAGATGCTTCATCTTATCCTCTAAATGACTGTAAAATCTTCCAGCACTGGTAAAACACCACTGTTTCTTTTACTGTCCTTCTCTGATATTGCTCAACCATTTCAACTGAAGCCTCCCAAATGATTCAGCTTGAGGCAGGCACTCAAAAATTAATCCAAATGTTTTAAATCTGGCAAAGTACAACCATTTAAGAAGAGGGTCCCGCACCAGCTAACACTTGGCAATCGGAGCTAGAGGCGTCCTTTTTTGCCGGAGCCATAACCACTGCCCTGGCCAGATGCAAACAGCTGTTTCTGAGCAGTCACTGCTCAGCTCTGCACTGCTGGCTGCCCTTCAGTGCCAGGTGACACAGTTTCTATGCACTGCTCTGACTAAAGCAGCACTGATTTCACTTATCAGAAAAAAAACTCCTTCCCTAACAGCAAAAATGAGTCTCTCACCCGAGCTGGTGGAAGCTCTGCGCTCAGCAATATTGAGGGTAAGGCTGGGAAGCACTAAAAAGCCTGATGTGCAATAGGAGCTGAGTGGTCCCTGGTGTGACCTTCTATTTAAATAGAGCTACAAACCCTTCATTCAGAATTTATTTTGCCCTAACAAAGAGGGGAAAATTCACCAGATTGACATGTAGTATTTCTGTGACTACAAACAAATTTAGGAAATCCCTTCTGTGGAGGCTTCAACAAGAACATACATCTAAATGAGGATGCTGTAAGCAGCATTGTTTATAGGAGAATAAAAGCTCTCAAATGGTTTGCTATAGCTTCCTAGCAGTCATTTGCTTTTAATCATTACCATATTAAAATACTGAGCAGGAAATGTCATTACAATACATTTTTAATTGAACATGGAAAGAAATAAATGGAATTAATTTGTTATTTGCCGACTTCCTCTGTGAAAAATACTGCTTGGCGAGATTACACCGCACACATAAAAGGAACGCTGAAAAATGAGCTTGACATTGGAATGCAAGGTGGAGAATAAAAAAATACACAGGGGAAAGAGTTTCGTCCACTAATTAAGAGTAGTGAATTGTAACAAGATTCCTGGAGACTGGCACTCCTTGCATAAATCACTTGAACAAGCACCTTCAAACAAGGGCATCTTGAGTTGATTTACCCTATCTGGATTCATTTTGAACATCACTGCACACCTGCTGAAGCAGCCCTGTGGCCGAGTTCACAAGGGGAGCTGTCAGGGGTGACCTTTCAGTGCTGCTGGAAGCTCTCTCTTCTGCCCCAAAACTGAGCCAAACCAGCTCTTGCTAGTGTTGTGCTCCAGACTTCGGTCTCCTGTGGTTCACTCAACGCATGCATTGATGGGATGCCCACGTGAAATCACCATGGAGAGGTCTGGCATTTAAAGAGAGCAGTAAGAAAGTGATTCAAAGGGAGGCCGAAGCAAAATCCAAACTCAGGAGGCCTCCCCGATGGCCTTGGCCCAGCGTCTGGCACACACTGATGCCCCCATCACAGATCATCATAGCTGAGTGGGGATGATAACTTTTGACATGTTATTTAAAGTGTAGAACTGTCAGGGCAGAAGTTCTTGGCTCATGTTTTAAACTATCAAGAAAAAGAGCCTCTCTATGACTTTATAATACAAGCAAGAAACGAGCACATGAGCTTTCCCAGGTATTTTGATAGCAGCTGGAATGCTCACCTGTGTTAAGTGACAGTAAGACAACTTTTTCTGCTTCACACGCTTGAGTTTCATGCTCTTATCTTTCTAAATGAAGAATTGTCATTTTTGTGAAATCAGTTATATTGTTTGGATTAAGCCTAACAGGGCCCTTCTGATTTTTTAATGTGTTTTCCAAGCTATAAACAACAACAAATAAGCCTTCCAAAAATGGCTTAGCTGAATGAGGATTAATCTTTCATGGTGAGCTAAATAAACAAACAAAAAAATCATCTTGTTTTGTCATTCCAAAATTGAAAAGGCATTTTTGAATTTTGGAACTTGAATTGCCAGCTAAAAATAAGGCTCATTTAATTATTTTTGTGTAGTTTATCACTTTGTTGATGCTTTTGGCAAATTTTTGCACTTCCAGAATGCTTAGCACTTAGTTCAGTGACATAAGCATCACATATGAATTCCTATAACTGCTTTTAGCTAAATTCTACACAGAGATAGCTTCCTTACAGGCTTGAAATAGAACAAAAATGTAGTTCTTTTAGGGGAATGAAATGCAGAGGATGTTACCTGGATTCTCATTGACTCCCTAGGATGTTTCATTCAAGATGTCAAGATGGAGGAGGGTAGTTTATGCAGTTCTGGCAAAGTATGGAGCAATCTATCCAGTATCTCTGTTTTAAATATCTGGGATGCAAATATAAATGCACTACAACACCCTCCATCCCAGCTCTAGTCACAGGCTCTAGTCACTGAGCCTTTTGGCTCAGTAGGATTTACCTCTGTTTCACACTGAATTGTTTTTATGTTCCTCATCAATAAATTAGCTCAGTCGTTTTAGCTGTCAATCCTTCTTTAAGGTTAACTACCATGAGAGAGCAAATACTCAGGTGTGCAGCACCATGTGGTGCTAAATAATGACTGCAGCTGGCACAGCCCTAACTAAGATCTTCTGTGGAGTATTTTTTAGCTTATCACAGAAATCTGTACATATGTGTAGGAGCTCTGACCAGGTGCACAGGGAGCTGAGTTATGTAACTTCAGTGTTCGGATCGAAAAGGCAGCAGAGAGTTTGCATTTTAAGGGCAAAGCAATCATTAGGAGCTTTGCCTCTTGCACTCGGGACACTGCGAGAGCAAACATTACTCAGGGAACACCAAGAGCTGAGGGTTCAGTGAAGCACAGCAGGCTGCACACAGCAGAGCCCTGACAGGCTCTGCACAGCCACTGGAAACATCACAGAGTGGAACCATAGCCACTGCCCTGAGTTAAAATCACAGAGAGCATGCAGATCTTGCAAAATGGAAAGATAAACAAACAGTAAGACATTTACCTTCCACATCAAGGCACCTAGGTGGGCTATCTGACCAGATAAGGTTATACATGCACTCAAGGATCTCTGCCCCTTCTAGTTTATATCCAGGAAAGCACTGATAATACACCACTGTTCCTACGGGGAAGGAGGCCCCGAACTCAGATATGTTAATGTAACTATGAGGAAGAACCAATGGCCTCAGGCAACCTGCAAATTAAGAAGAGGGAGGTTTCTTTTATTATCAAGTGCTTATCTCAGTCATCTTCACACATCGCAGTTACAGTTTCTAAACTGAAGAGTGTGATATTTTTCATCCTCTCCACTATGAATGGCATGTCTGCATGATCTCCCTCAGATATATCTGCCTCATTATTCTGTTTCAAACCCTTTTGTGGTTTAGCCCACACGCTTTGCTAGCATGGGCTTCACTCCCAACAAATACAAGAAAGGTTTTCTGAAACTGACAGTATTTTGTTTAACAAACATTCACCGGTTCAGCAGATGGCAATTTCTTTTTGAGGTAGAATCTTTAATAAAGAAAGACTGTCATTTATAGAAACGGTGAGTTTTATTTCTCCTCTTAAAAATGACAAGCATGTAAACCCTCTAAAATATTAAAACCATTCCTGTGACAAAGTGCATGCAATTGTAAAAGCTTTGCAGGCAGAATTAATGACTTTGAAATTCCAGTTTGAGAAAGTCTAAAGGGACATGACTTCCTAGGAGAGCCCCATGATAAACATTAAGCGAGGTCTCAGACTAGGTTATCAAAAAGTTAAGGTACCTCTTATCACCAGAAATTGTAAATGTAGTCAGAATCAGAAACTATGTTCCAGTTCTACTTCTGGAATTACTCCTGAGGGATTTGTATCATGGATGGTACTGAGCAGTGACAGCTAAATGGTTGCCAACCAAATTTGGGGCAACAGAGAGCAGTGAATTTAAAAGATGGCATGTCTTTGTAACATGTCATTCCTCATGGCCCTATAAATGACCCTCTGGGTAATACTTGATACTGTTTAATTTTTTAATTTGCAATAATGTGGAGAAAAGATGACTAGTAATCAGGGAACGAAAAATAATATTTTAGAATTATGTGACTAATGGAAGCTGAATTATGGCAGTCCATAAATAGGTTTCTTGCCACTACTAGGAATTTGTAAAGGATGTTCATAGGACTCCCATAATTTTAAACCTGAGGAGGAAACAAAAATCAGTCTGAGAACTTCTTGTAAGGTACTGGCATTTAAAATAAAAGCCTCAGCAGCATTTCAAGTGGCCATTTCCTTGCAAAGGTCTTTTGAGGGAGAGGAACAAAACCAAAAGAAAACATGAGAAAAAGCCTGAATGATTTTTGCAACATGCTGTACCACCAGAGCAATGATTCTGATAGCTGTTTAAGCAGCTGGTTATGTCCCTGCTCAAATAAAGCTTCAAGCATCCTATCTGCTGGCTGCTGCTTGTACCCTGATCAAGAATGCCCCACACACAACACACTAACTCCTGCAAACTGAGCAGCCCATCAAGCAAGACAACATAAGCAGCCCCCAGTGGGACAGAAAGAGCACAGACTGCCCAAGCGAGACCAAGCTTACTCGTCTCTGAACTGTATCAGGGAAAATTTGGTCCTGCTGCCTCAGAATTTTAATGCTCATTATGTTCCTGGTCATGCAGGAGAGAGATTTATTTGAATCTGTATGACAGCCAAGTGTTCGTGAAAATTCCTAGGTCTCCAAACAACTCAAGCTGCTTGAAAAACTTCATTTTGACATTTTTTTGCTAAGTAACTCACATCATTCCAGATCAGTAATTAATATTATTAGCTCATGGCAAAAATTGAGGTTAGATTCTTATACACTCTACAATCATTTCCCACTGCTCTGGCAGGGAAAAAAAGGCATCTTAGTGTCATAAGACTCCCCTGCCTGTTGTAATGAAAGGGCTGTAGAAATGTAACTGACAGCCTACCTAGAGCAAGTAGACAAGTGGCTTTGGTCTTACAAGTGCTTGACAAGGCAAAAAGAAAATTCTGGAGACAATTCTGTAGTAACTTTAAAGAATTTGGCAAAATATGGCAGTCTTGAATCTGAATTGCCTATTCTCTGCCTGTCTGGTAATCACAGCACGTGGGTCTTGTGCAATTGATTTCTTAACTTTTATTAGCACTGCTTTTATTTTGAAAAGCAGTTAATACTGACTATTGAGTAGGAGCAATTGATTGTGTTTTACAGTATAAACACAGCAACAGAAGTAACAAGCCAAGGGGTACTTGGGTTACTTCTGCTTACCCAGTAAATATTGTTGGTCCTAATGTATTCACCTGGATCTTTGGCAAATACAGCATCTGCAAATCCATCTTTTGAGCATTAATCTCCCCCTACTGCAACAGTCTTAATCCACCTTAATTTGATGTGAGGTGCACCCCCACAGAAAGGGGCTGTACACTTCATACTGCCACACGTGATGCCATCGCTCATAAGACACTCCAAAACTGCCATCCACTTTGCTATGGTTTTGCAAAACCTCCCCTTTGCTGTTAGGCCTGTTCAGAGACAATGAGTGCATCTAAAATGCTGAGCTAGCCTGGTAACATGGCTAAGTTTCTGCCATAGTCTAAGGCAAGATCTTGGGGGACAGTCTGACGTGCTATTGCTCCTGAGAAGTGTCCCAGCTCCTCTGTCTGCCTGCCCCGACTCTGCAAATTGGTGTGACGGTGTAATTAAGTGCCTACAGAGCAGTGTTAGCTCTAGGAGGCGACAGATGGGTTTGAGGAAAGTTGGGACTAATCCTGTCTGCTCCTCAGTTAAAATCTCTCGCTGCTGTTCAGTTGGCCAAGCTTGTTACCAAGATGTGACTTGGTTAAAACAGAGTCAGTGGTACTCAGATGTGCTTATTAGAAATGTGGAAAAGGAGCCCAGGGTTATTGAATTTCCATTCACTAAAGCTGGCTTACCCCCAGTCCAAGCTGAGCTGGGATCCCACGCTGTTGATATTTCTAGTTCTACAGCTAATGGCTTTTCTGGCCAAAATCATTCCTGTGCACACCTTGAATTTTCAGTCAATACGTAAAGGTTTAATGGACTGTGAATCTAATCAACAGCTCTTGCTGAAAACTCTGACAGAATAACAGGTTCCAGCTTCTCTCCTCTACCCCTGCCTTGTGCACAAGGCAAAGAAAGATAAAGTGCAGTTAATCTTTTCAAAAATTAATTGGTGAAAAAATGTGAGATGCCCATCAGAACTTCTGACTGATTACCTTGGTTGTTTTTTACTTTTTAATGCAGTGTATCTGTGTCAGATTTTAGCTCTGCAAACAAAAAAGCAGTATTTACAGTAGTAGTATAAGCATGGGAATGTTTAGGAAGCGACACGTTTCCTGCAGTGAGCAAAGGGGGAGAGAAATCAAAAGAATCTTAGCAGCAGCACTATTCAAACACTGCATTGTGGAGCTTATCAGATCACTGACATTCTTACAACTGTAGGAAAAAATATTGGCAAACTATCATAAGATGCATGAGCTATAAAACAGGACGTGCTGGAGTACTAAACCTTGACATATGGGTAGATTATCCCATGTTCCATCGTCTTGACATATGGAAACCATGTTGTCTAAGTCAGGGTAACGGATCTGGAATCCTTCATGACAGCTGATTATTAACTTATCGCCAGTCCTGTATGTCTTGTTATGAACCTCTGCATCTTCAACATGTGGAACAAGGCAATCTGTGACTTCACGAGAAAAAGAAATAGTAACTTAATTAAAAAAGCATGGCTGGCTATTCAGTAATCAAGCTCTTAAACAAAAGTTAGCATTTAATGTAAGTGCTCTGCTTAAACTGTTTGGAAAATACATGCATTTCAGTAAAGGTGCCCTTTCCCTAGTAAACCACCATTTACAAAGTCTATAGCACTGCAGGAGAAGCTGAGGTGCTACAATAATGGATTGCTCCCCCAGCCTTTTTTAAACCAACAAAATTAGGAGCTGTTAGGAAGACTGTGGTTAATTTTGGCCATCCATGCATCATCTTTGCAAATCAGACCACAAAGTCTGACTATCCCAAGGTTCCATGTGAAGGCAGACTCTGACAGCACTAAGGACAGGACAAAAGAAAAGATAAAATACAGATATGGCACAAGGAACACAGAAAAACTGCAGTTTTAGCAGAGAGACAGATGAAAATCTGGTACATTTATAAGGGTTTATCCAGCTCCATTCCACAGAGTTCATTACAAGAATGCCTTCACTTTAAACTCCTTGATTATGTCATAAACCAGATAGTTTTATGTGCCTGCATTCATATGCCTTTAGTGGACATGATTTTTAGGGTCCTGAGCAGTATCCCAAGTGATTGTAGAAGACTCTGAAGAAGGGACTGCAAACCTGTAGTGATATACAGGAATGGGCTCTAGTACCTGTCTGCGACACATGCATCAGTCAGTCACGTATCTCACTCTATGTACCACTGCCCTTTAAAGACACCAAAATACAGAATACTACTCAGAACACTGAAAGATGTGCAAAGTGGAAGGGTGAAGCAGGGGAAAAATCCCCTAGTAATACCGAACAATTGAGGAACAAGCCATGAGGGTATGAGGGAATAGGCCGGGTGACTCCAAGTTCATTCTCATCATAAAGGCAACGTGAGATGAAACAGAAGAGAGGGAAAGATTAAATACTGGGGGAAAAATTTTGTTTGTCTGCCAGCAGTCAATCCATGACAGAGATGGTAATAAAAGTTTCCAGGCATCAAAACCCAAGACATTTCAAACAAAAGAAAGACAGAAAAAGTATTACAACCCTGTGTTATGCTGTTTTATTCTCCCAACACTTCTACCATGAGAAACAATTATCTTCATTTAGGAATACTGTATTTATTAAGGAAAAAAAAAAAGAGATCCCTTGAGACTTGCATAGAAGAGAAAGTTTCTGCCATTTCCATGAGTAATTCTTGCTAAAGAGGAAGAGGCAAAGCTAAATTTGTATTTAGCAATTAATTGCTAGTATGCACTAAGTAAAGTGGTAGTGACAGCTTGTTTGTTTAGAAGCACAAGTAGAAGGAAGATAAACTGTCATTTAGCACAGCACTCACAAACTACTAAGAGCTAATGTATTTCATTATGTTTTTATTTAGTTAGGCAAACTAGGGGGGATCTATTACTCTGAGACTTCATCAATAAATTTTACTAACGTAAACGGGGACAGTGTTGCTCCCCCAGTTAAAACATACTTTGTACCTAGAGATATTTTCTAAAATACTTTGTACTTAGCTAACTTTTTGGTATGGGGCCTCAGCATTGCATTAGTTAAAAATTCTCCTATTTCTCTTGTTACTTTTTAGCTTCTTGGCAGCTGCTGCAGGTGCCTTCTGCTGCTGGTAGTGGGAAGGTCTGGCAGCCTGCCAGGTGGGCTGAGAAACTGCAGCAAGAAGTTTTCTTAGAATTTGCAAGTTTTCTTATTCATTTATAAATGCACAAGTCTGGGAGGATCCATACCCTAACAGGAGGTTGTAAAATACACTGGCGAGGGTGCAGACATCACTTCCAAAGATGGAACAGTTTCCTCTCTAGCAAGTTAATCAGCAGAGAAGACAGCAGAGGATGCCCCTAAGTAATGCCTTACACCAAGCCATAAATGCTGTCATGAAGAGGCTGTCCTGGGCTCCCCATGAGGATGGGATGAGATAGATGGAGAACCTGCTTGGCAGCCATGCAGCAGGAGGCTGGAGATGGATGCCAGAAGATAACGTCAATGAACAAACAGCTCCCTCTCTTGATACAACATCTTTCTGTTGCTATACAAATAGAGGAGGTGTGTATACACACAGCACAGTAAAACATGAGATCTCACTTTCAAAGTGGGGGAAATTGATTCTGTAACAATGATCTATCACAGCGACTCCATCCCCATTATTCCAAGGAGCAGCTGTAGATGGGATCATTTTAATCGGGTAGATGCTGGCAGAGAGCAGCGATAAGTTGCTCACTGCACCGTCCTCCACCTGCCGCATCCTGGCTGACTTTGATAACAGGCTTATTACAACCCCCAGCTAAATGCCAGACCAATGGGCCACAATATTACAGCTCTTTTGCCTGATGCCTTGCAAGTAAATGCTTTCCCACTGGCTGAATTCATATTGTTTATCACTCAGTCGGGCATAAACTGCAGTAGCCGCTTCTCCACAAACAACTGGATTAGCTGGCACCAATTCTGCTTGGAAAAGCTGGAAGGAGGTGACTGAATTTTAAAATGTCCTGTCCTAGAAAATAAACTACTTTATTCTAAGTCCTTCTCAGCAAATCAGTGGAAGCTGCTAAACCATTTAAGGGAATACACGGTCTTTAACCAGCATCGAACAGCAAAAGCTATGACTTACACTCCTTTCTGGCAGTTTTACATGATCTGCTTATATCTACTGCGTGAGTATTAACATCGGCCAGGCAAAAGGACATATTTCTCATCTTGCAGCAGCATAAAGAGGTGGGGTACAGCCAGCAGGCTCAACAGCCTGACAGGCACGAGGGCTCACCTTGACCTAACTTTCATGAAGATTTGTACATTAGAAGCTCTTGGCTTTAGCAAACCAAGTGTGTGCCCCATCACAGGAAGATTGGTCTGAAGAACAAAATTCATTAAACAGTACAGTTAGAGTGTTTTGCTCAAGTGCAGAACCTCTCAGAATGGTTTCTTGCAGCCCATGGGGAAGGAGGACCACCCTACCTCCTCCCAAGAGCACTTGGACCACAATGGCTACTCAGAAAGAAGGCATGACCTAGACACCATGGAGACAGCCACACTATCCACGGGTACCAGCTGGCTTGGGATAGCTTGTGTCTATTGCAGGTGAGCCCTTACCATCCAAAAATTGTTCCTGGTTCCACACTAACGCAAGAAAGTGCTTGTAGGATTTACTTGGGAGTACTACTGGATGTTGCCCAAAACCACGTCAAGGACCTTTCCAACACTGTAAGAGTGTGTACAATTGAAGAACAGTGTCCCAATCTCTGCTCTGGCACTGTTTTGTTTACGATCTGTATGTAAATTCAAATGCAGAGGCCTGGTGCTCCTGTGTATCTCACTGTGGACAGGTCTTTGAATTAGTCTTGACTACATCGAATCACACCACTGACAGGCTGGAACAGAGAGAAACAGGGAGGAAGGATGAAAGGAATATAATGAAGAATTGGGTTAATGCAGGGACAGCTCATCTACACCCTGTGCTCCTGAAATTAAACATTTAAGAGCAATATTGTCTCTTGGTTTTTTTTTTACTAGTGCTAAATCCACAGTACTGTGTTATTAGGATTGTTCCATGGATGGAAAACACAGTATTTTAGTGCATATTGAATAACACTTTCTCTTTACTGTCTTTGCTTGTATTAAAACAGTGCAGAGAGACTTAACCTAAGACCTGCGGCCATTGACCTGTGGCCGGGTTACAAGTATCATAGAGTGCTTGTAACCAGGCTTAAGAATCAGAAAACACTGGGCAAGACAGATAAGAGATGGGGAAATAAAAATAATTCTGTCATCTCACAGACTCAGGGACAAAGGCAAAGCAAATGGAGGGCTAAATGTCCTACAGGAGAGCTGTAGCCAAACCATGTACTAGTCCACTACTTTCACTGCAGGTTTATCATCCCTATCAGTGGGAGAATGAGGCACTGAGAACATCTCCAAGGTGTCTGCCTGCAGAAGCACAGGGAGAGGTGGGCACAGCTCTTCGCTTCATTGCCATCTCCATGCAGACTGTAAATTTAGATTCAATCTCATAGGAAAGAGCTAGCATTTGTTCCAAGTAGGGCAACAGCCTCAGCAGCCACATTATCACAGTGGGAGAAGATTAGATTAAAGTGTGAACAACATGACATACTGCTCTTAAACAGTAAATACAAAATTCCTACCTCAGAGGTTTGGTATTTATGTGCATAACCGTATTAGAGCTGATGAAAGGTACAGTCACAACATGCTGTACATCAACATAAGAACATAACTCTAAGCACACAGATTTTTGACAGGGCATTTATTGGACACTGAGTCATGCAACTTCATTCTCGTCCTGACACTTAAAATCTCCTACCCCTTAATGAGAAATGACAGACCTATAAAATCAAATTGATTGGGTGAAGAGCTCCAGGCAAATGTATTAGTTCTAAAATCAATTACATTCTGAAACAGGTTGCTCTGCTTCCTTTGGTAAATAGCATCCATTTGTGATTAGAGATTGTGCTAGTAAACACATAACAACAATTAAACGTACATAACATATAGACATAAAATTATCCTTCGCCAAATCCAAACTCCTGAGAATAAATGAACTCCAAACTATGGAGTGTTTTTACTGTTCAAGCTCAGCTGGCACTGCCTGACATTTATATATGCTGGGATGAGAGGCGTGTAGAGCATACCATAGCCCACAGAGCAGCCAGCCCCCGCCGTAAATGGTAAATGCAGCATAAAGTTTATTCCACCTTGTGATAGGTAATGATGAATGGGAAACATTAAATTCTCCCTTCTCCAGCAGTTGGTAGAAATTTCAAATTTCTTTCTTTATATCATTACAGAACTTCTGCAATGAAGAGTTTTACGTATGTCATTAGGCAGCTGAGAATCACAAACCCTGTTGTAATTCTCCCTTAACTGGTCTCCAGATGTGCCATGCTCCTATACTGTCCACCTCCCTACCATGGCCCTCTCTCACAACTCTGCTCCCAGTATGCAAAAGGATCAGTCTAAAAATCACTTAAGCCAATGCTTAAGCCTCATGGACTGCCACTGAGCCTTCGCTTAGTATTTCTTCTGAATCAGTGGTGTTATTGTGAATTGGAACTAAGAATTAATGCTGTAATCTAATACCTGAGGTATTATTATAATGTTAATCAGGAAAGTACTTAAGCACTTGCTTCACTAAATCCTAAACCAGGGTCCTACTCTTTGGTCCAAATAATAAGAAGCATTTTTGCATCTGCCTAATTTTGAGCACAGAACTTTAACAAGACTAATCACATAATTACAGTTGTGCTCCAGCTTAAGTGCTTTGCTTGATCAGAGCATTGGCTAGCAATCCTTTTTAAGCATTCTGTGCTGGAAAGTAATTATTATCTCTAAAGCAACTGTTGTCACATCATCCATCACATCCTCATCTTCCAATTTCTTTCTTTTTTGAAACCACCTGGCTCAAGTGTTGATCACACTGACATTGGTGGCAGTTTTGTTGCTGATGGCATTGTGATCAGAAACTTCCTCCACAGATTTCCACTGGGCTGGAGGGCCTGGGAAGAGGTTTGAATATTTAAAAAAACATACTAACGTTTATTTTAACAACTGCAGTGGATGATACAGGCAACATTTCAAAGATGCACATCAAGATTCCTAGCAGCTCCCTGCTGTGCTTAAGGAAACAGAATTTCCAAGCATTAAAGCTTTTTCTGGTACTTCCAATAGCCAGTTTAGACACAGGCCGCTGTCACTCTACATGTATTTTTTCTTAAATAACCATGAGATGAGAGACAAAGTAATTTATGAAAAGTGGCTGCCACAGGAGAGGGCACGACGTTCATACACAGTTATTTTTAAAGGCATCAGGTTGTTCCCTTGAACCTGACCCACATGGCCCATATGATGAGGTGGTACTGGCACCCCCTTGCCTTTATTTCTAGACATCAGCTATCACCTCATGGGACAGCTCACAACTGTGCCCCTCACAGCTCTGTAGCCCGTGGCCTCATACATGTCCAGGAGAACATATTTTACCTAAATTTCTCCTGCCAACAAGCCAGCTGCCTGAAAGCCATGGACTCCTTAGCAGCTGCCTCTGGCTACCCTCTCCAATACCTCACCCACCACATTCACACTGGCCACTGTTTAGGGTGGTTCCCTTCAGATGCACCTCCTGAGCACGGTCGTCCCAGGCCGTGCTTGTCCCTATTGTGGCTCATCCCTGTCCTGGCTTCTCACAGGGTTCTCACACCCAGCCCCCAGGAGCACAAACAAGTTCCTGCAGTTTTCGTACACACTGAGTGATGCATGATCCTATGCAGTGTGTTTGTGAGCCACGTAAGTCTCCAACTACCTCTGAATAAAGTGCATGTATTTATCAAATTTTAAATGCTGAAAGGCAACCCAAAATAGAATTTATCTTGCTCCACCATGAAGACAATGAGGCCAATGGCTAATGTCTTCAGTGGAGAAGTTACAACACTAAAATGTAAACACTTTATTTAACTAACACTTTTCATGTCTGTTGACTTTAATAGCTCTGTTGACCAAAAATAAATCAACAACAAGGACAGGTTATATCTTTAATATACCTGGTGAAATAAATAACTTGTGCTGCTTGGGTGTACTTTGGCCAAAATTTACAGTTATGAAATTCAAATTAATCCTGCCTCTAAGACCTAGAAGAAGAAAGCAATGTAACATCCTAATTATTTAAAACCAAATACAATGTCAAATATACAATGAAAATAAATTGGTTTATGCCATAATAGTCTGAATTATCTCAGAGTAAACTTCTACCCTGGCTTTAAACTCCTGCAGTCTATGTGTATTTGATTTTCCTACTGACTCATGCACATGTCATAAAATACAATTGTTTAAAATTCCTGATTAGCAGGAGCAGTAGCACTGGAATTTGATTTTCCTAGTATAATATTGCAGAAAGGAATATTAAGTGGGCAGCTTTAATAAACAGTTAACTTACAGTAGAGGTTGTTTTCCTCTCTGCATCAATTTGTGACTAGTTAAAAGGGGACGTTATCTTCTGTTTTCACATTTCTTTATGTCCCTTTCAACACACACAGCCTCTCACGGTACAAATTTAACTGACAAACAAGGATTATGGATGGAAAATTAAAGTATGTATCCAATAAGACACAATGAAATGAACTCCAGCCTTTTGTGTTTTGTCCAGAGATACACAGACATGGTACGTGGACAAGTGAGAAGAACTGACATGGCGAACAGCTTGAAGAAAACTGACTTACCTTCTTGTAGGCACACAGGTTTATCACTGGGTTTCCAGCTCAGGGAGCCATTAAAGTGTCTCACACAAAGTTTTTTGGAAGTACCATTGAGCCTGTATCCTTCTTGGCAATGGAACCGGACTACCACGCTTTCAAAGAAAACACCTGCGCTGGGTGTCTTGTAGCCATGTTCAGGAGCTCCAGGATCAGCACACGCTTGCAGGTCATCAAACCCTGCATCAGACAAGGACACAATCAAACTGTGCTCATTTACTCCTCATGTTTTTTCTATCTTTATCCATTATCTTCATGGGGACCTATATCTTCCATATTGACCACGAGCAACCTTGCTTGTGTACCAGGTACTCCAGACTTGGGAGAGGACCCACCCCCAGCTACAGCTGAAATGCTCAGGAGACAGAAATACTCCTGTCCTTTCATGCAGCTACTGGGGAAGCAAAAGTCGACCACACTCCTTGGCAGCTGCCCTGGATAAAAATAAAGCACTTGACCCAGCCTACCAGTGGGGATTGTTCAGTAATGTATCTGTAATTACTTTTGGGGACTGTGGGATTTTGGAGGTCTCGTGCAGTCACTAGTAAGAATAATAATGTGTCAGAAGCAGAGGGAAAGAGGAAATAAAGGGGCATGAAACTTAACTGCCATCCAAAGACACAGTAATTGAAATAGGAGAACTGCTAAGTATAGGGAGATTTCAAGATGGAAGGGAGATCTGCCACAGGGGAAAGGGACACTGTGACGTTGGATGAATGTGGCCCCCTTATCACTTTGGCTTGGTGGCCCTACCACACTTTGCAAACACTGTTCTAGGAATGCTGTATTACTGCACTGACACCAGAAGAGAGTTTGAAAAGCCCTTTACCTTCACAAAATTAACTGTAAAATAACAAACTAAACCCCAACAGTTTCAATCATTAAATGTGACTGTTTATCACTTTATCAAACTCATTTCAATGCCATTTGCATAAGCGGAAGCTTTTTTTTTACTGCAAAGCAGCAAAGGTTTCGTGCAGCACTGAACAAGCGCTGCATACAGAAAGAGCAAATAGCCTTGGAACAGGAACAGCAGGGGGGCAATTAATGCCAGCAGGAGGGATGCCTGGAAAATGTGAAAATCATTGCATGGTAGTTTTAATGTTTTGATTTAAAAAGAATAGTATCAGGGAGCCTCAGCTACTTCCTGCATGATAAGAATGAGATGCCTCCATGGTGCAGTCAGAGAGAAGGAAGATATTACAGTAAAGGACTTTTTGAAATAAATCTCCATTTCCCGAGGCTAAATCATTCCCTCCGCCAAGGGCTCGTTGTGATGCTGTGGCAGCCAAATGGAGAGCTCTGAAGGTGATGAAGGGCTCTTGCATTTGAGCACTGAATGTCTCTGCTCAGTCCCCTGGCTGACAGCTGCTAGTGAGGAATACAGGAGGCCCACACCAAGCCACTGTGTCCTATGTCCCATTACCTGCTCCTGCGAGCAGGGGCAGGACACACTGTGGGGTCATCAGGGTGGATTACACATTTCTGATTTCCAGATCCTGCACTGAACTCCCCAACCAGGCTACAATTCCCAGCAGGTGACATGATGGACAGAACCCAACCCGAATTCCATGACCAACAGCCAGTCTCTGCCCCTCTGCAGTGCTCCAATATCCATGGACCTCCCTCTCCACCAGCATCCCCTCTCTTGGCTGAAACAGCACAAGAGCAGCAGAGCATCTGCTCCTGGGCAGCTTCACTCCTCCATCCAGTGCAGTTTATCCTGGGAACTGAAGGGTCAGTGCAGTGCCCAAGTCAAACACATCCCTGACCTCCACGCCCGCTCATCTGCCACACAGCTCAAGTCCTCCAGTGCAAATCACCCCGGACTCTCTGTCATTTGCCAGTGGGATGAACAAGGAGAAGCACAGTCATTATGATCATGGGATCACATGCAGTAGGCAATACTTATTAACAGAGAAGGGCTGTCCATTTTTACTGGAGATTAAAAAGAAGTTTCTTATGCTTCAGACAGCAAACCCGTGTTCTTTAATAATGTCAGTGAAGATCTTAATTATTTCCCATTAAACCAAGGGATAACATGACATTTAGATCAATTTTGTTACTTCAGTAATCTCGGAATTTGCAGTCAGGCGAGGAATATTGTAACCCACCTTGAGATATGTGTCCTTTCTCACTAGCTGCATCAGGGAAAAAGTATACTACTGCCTACTACTTTGCCTCTGCAACAACATAAAAAAAGGAAAGGTGCTGAGGTCACACACAATTTGCCTGGTAAAAAAAAAAAAAATGAGCCAAGCTCATTTCTCAGTTTTTATTAAGTCAAATATGCAAAGTTAGAGATTTTGTGCCTGTCAGCACAAAACCCGACATGGGAGGCAAGAATGTTTTCCTCCCTGGTGCAGGCTAATTCTGTGACCCTACTGCCACTTTTCTGGTGACCTTTCACAAGCAAAGATTTCCATTCCTCCTAGGGATACTTTTGCAGTGTGTTGGTCTCTCTTCTTCTCGAGTGCAGTTAGTGAGCAGACAAATCTATCCCCAAGGGGAATTTCCAAGTAGAAACTGGAACACGAATGGGAAAATTGAATTATGCACCCTGTAGTTTCTATAGAGCCAGTAGCCAGCTGTTATTTAGCTACTGCATAAGAGATGAAACACGGACTCGGCACAGGATCACTGCTTCCTTGCTTGTTCCTGAAGCAAGGAAGAAGGAAAAAGCCTTAGGGAAGAGCCAGTCAGGCAGATTACACATGCAATATGGTAACATCTCATAGTAAAGCCAAGAAGGCAAAGCAAACAAAACCCTAACCCCATCTTTGCTCCATAGATACCAACAGTAGACTTGGCCCAAACCCAAGTCCTACTGGAATCAGTGGAAGACACACGTAAGTCAAGCTTCTTCATGAAGGGGTAGATGACCCGGGCACAAAGCAGTGAAGCCAGGGCTGTGCTCTGGCTGGGAAGGAGGAAGGACATGTATGAGGGAGGTGTGGAGAGGCTGCCCCTGTGCTGAGGATCTCCAGGCACAACAGGCACTGCAGGTGTTCCAAAGGGGCAATTGCCACCATCCACAGAAGCCAGGAGCTGCTCTGATTTTCAGCAGGGCTGCTCCTCTCTTGCACGAGAGCTGTGCTGAAGTTTCAACAGCTTATTTAGCTGACAGCTAAGTGCATCAGTGTTTTCCAGTTTAAGGATGAAATTTCTGCTACAATATTCAAGAACAATAGTGCTGAGACATTCCTGAGAATTGCCATCTTCCAGTTGTTCTTAATGATAGCAGACTTGGACCCTTTACACAATAATCCTTTCCATATAATCTCATCTAATTAAGCCCCACTCTGTCAAAAATCTGTAACTATACATCTTCAATGAGAAACAGCTTGGTAATTTATTTTTTTCTCACAATCCTTGGTTTATTTTACTTTTCAAAGCTATGCATTTAAGAGCAGCTACTCCAAGTTGTGATACAGTAACTTTCTAATGGTAGGAGTAATCCTACATTACAGATGAGATGCCACAGACAGACATCTTATGCTTTAATCCCTTCAGAACCTGATGAAAACAGCCAAAAAACTTCTCAGCCACAGCCACAATATAAGTCTTTGGAAGGGAAAGCCAATCTTTTGGTTCTAATAAAAAGGTGCTATCCTTCAGGAAAAGTATATCAAATAAGATAAAAAGTAACTTAGAAATACAATGGATTCTGTTTCTTTACAAACCCTTCAGCAAGTCTTTGGGGAAAAGAAGATTACTGGACTTTTTCTCTTGGTTAAAAGGAAGGAAGGGGAAATCATCATCACCACCTACCAGTAAAAACTATACAACACACTTGTTAAATAAAGTAGTAAACTTTCATGTTTACTATGTTACCTATACAGCCATCATAATCAATACTACATCATTAGCAGCAACTTTATGGGATGCTATTGCATGGCTTTAAATCCCTAAAGTGAAGACAACACAATTACTGCTGGAACTGACTATTTCAGTAATCAAAACAGGTTAATATTTGGTCCAAGTTGCAGACTTTCTGTATCATGGCACCTTTAAGGGATATTGTGTAAAATATCATGGACACTAATGCCTTCTTGGCAAGGGTAATGAGCACATAAGGTCATCACCAGCAAAGCATGCAGTTGATACAGAATATATTTTGGGTTTGGTATTTACCAATTTCCCATATTTCTACTGTTGAACCAACCAGAAGATAGCAATGCTCTTAATTTGGATAACCCTCAAGCAGATTATATGGGTGCCTGTTTTACCTAAATTACTCAGTACTGTCAGTCAGGTAACATAATGTAAAATTAATGAGAAGATTGAAAATAAGCAATGCCCTCCTTGGGGTGTAAAATGAACCACTGCAAATATCTTGATCAGATTGTTCCTAGAATTCTGCATTTCACATTCTCAAACATAAAATGATTCACCTCCTCCCCAATGAAAAGTCTGAAATGCTGAAAGCCAAGGGAAAAATTACGTATGTATGATGACAAGAAATCATGATAGCCACAACTGAGCTTCAGATATGCCTAAAAAGGCAGGAGGAAGAATCCCTCAGTTCATCCTATAAACCTGTTTTTCTCTGCTTCTTTTTCTCAATTTCATGTTTTGTTTTCCTTGTTTCCCTCTTCCCTTGCCTCCGTATCTTACCACTCCTTACAAATTCATGGTGCTGGCAAGATGATTTCTAATCTAGATTTGATGGACTTCTTTGCCTCTAAAGCTGCTGTAAAACATTTCACTGACACGCTGATGATGCATGTGAGCTCAGAACTGGCTGCACTCATTCTTGAATAGAAGCATCACTCTCATTTCAGTTTGTTACATACAGCCAGTGAATGAGAAGTGACATACAATGTGCAATAATATTCAAGATACAGAGTATTTTCAGTGTTTGTCTTCAGTAGGATGGAGAATGGGCTTCTTGTACATCAACCCCTGCATTTGAGTTCACTAAATCTGTCTCAGTCAGAAGCAGAGGGAGGCAGAGGCTTCACAGACTGTGGCAGGACCAGACTGCCTGCACGCACACCTTATAAAGAGTCTGTAAGCACTGCAGGAGCAGGTTATCTTAGGCCAGCTCTCAGTAAAAAACCATTCTGGGACTAAAACAGAAGGGCCACAAGTGCAAACATGCCAAGGGCTTGCTTGTACAAACGAAAAGTCGTTTTTGTCCCTTTAGGAGTTTCTGCCCCATTTCTGTGGAAGCCAGGCAGGCACAGCGCTGTGTGCCTCTGGCTGTTTATGCTTCCTTGCTGCTGCTGCTGTTAATTGAACTATCCATGTACCCCAGGAACAAGAAAAGGAAGGATGTGCTTCGATTAGTATCTAGACTTGGAAGTGTAATTCAATTATAAGGCTATGATTTCATTAGTGAAATGCCCGCTAAAATCTAAACTCTCCTTAATCCCTGAAGGGTCACTAACGCTTAAGCTTCCCTGAGACTTCAGCAGCTTTGTAAAACCCTGCCCTGTTTAAGATGTGAATCACCCTTGCTATCCTTCCAGAACATGCTCCCAACTCCCAGCACGGCTGGATATCCCTCCTCATTTGGCTAAGCCTTACCCAGGGCAGCCCAACAAGCCTTTGGAAGAAACAGAGAAGTTCAAATTACTTTGTAGGAGAAATGGAACAGCAAAAAAGACCTCCAGGGACAGGTATTTTCCTTAAGTCACAAGCTGATCTATCAAATCAAGAATACCATTAAGCTTCTTTATCCTTCAAATAACACAAGAGCATCATAGCAGAAAAAAGAAAATCAGTGTGTAATGCAGCTTATGAGCACCAAACTGACCCATCCGCAGGAAAAAATGAACATGCAAGCCCTGCATGAAGGGCAACAGACTCCAAGAGAGGAAATCGGTCATTCAAAAGGTTGAAAGGTTGACTCACTTGCAACTCCTAATTTTTCTGATCTTTCATCTTCTCCCACAACCCTGGCCTCCCACCTGTGTTCTCTATCATCCTTCACCACAACCCACCCTAAGCCAACCCACCACCTGCCCTTGCACTCTCCTCTAAGACTGCCATGCTCCTAAATCTTGCCCACCGCCATGCTCACCACCTCCCTTTCTCCTCTTCTCAATGGGCACTCAGAAAGGGGCAGTCACTCAGATGCTCCTAAGGGTGACAATCAGCTCAACCTTAAAATCCCTACTCAGGTATGACAAGTCCCTGGGCATTTTTGTGCTAAAACAAACCAACATCTCCCCTAGAAAGCCTGAGAATCACTGCTCTCTCCAGAGCAGGCGCAGGGGAAGCAATGTGAGAAGCCGTAAGCAGCACAAAGGGTCCTCAGAGAACAAAATGGGTCTTCTAGGAACCACCCAGGGACTGCTTTTGCCTGGGAATACCACCAGGGAGAAAGGGGCACAAGCTGCAGCATCAGCAGGGCAGGTTCCTGGGCCCTGCATAGATGACTGCAGATGTAATAACAGCATGTCTATTTCAGGGGTCACGCCTCCAATTAGTTACTCCAATTACCACTCAACACTCACGGCTGACAGCACACCCCAGCTAGTGCCTGACCAGCGTCATGCAGCAGGGAACAAGCTGAATTTCCTACCCACAGAAACCATCACCAGTTTTAATTTTGAACGTGAACCTTGATCCAGGATTCTTTTATTGCCTTGACATTAGGCTAATGCATGAGGAAAAACCACTTGAAATTGGTGGAAAAGGAAGGCAGTTCAGAATACAATCACAAAGCACTTCAGTAAACCCACAGCAAACTAAAAAGATGCATTTGTTTCTTCTGGAAAAGAAGTTTCTTCTAATTAACATCTTAAACAGTACAGGCCTATCCCGTTAATCGTAACTTCTCACAATTAATACAGCTATGTCATCTTTGTAAATAAGCCATTTCATTTATAATGCAAGAAGCATTTGTTACTCCCAGGCTTTTGTAATCCAGCAAGTCTGACTGCATAATTTATGAACCCTTATGAAATGTCATATGCTGCTCTGTGATCCTCTGAACTTGCCATCACTTAAATGAAAAACAAAAGGCAGAAAGCAAATTTGCTGACAGAGCTCACTTCTTCCGTGTTGTTGTTACAGAAAGTTACCATGGCCATCTTGGGATATGATTCAGGGTGAATAAAAGCCAATTTACCACACAATAAATCCCTCAACCTCCTCCCAGCTCCTAAACTTTTAAACTGGATATTTATTTTTCTAACACAGCCATTGAAAATGATAAAACTGGTACTCTGAGGCCTAGACTGGGGTGAGTTCAAATCAAGTAGTAGGCAGAAATAATTAAAAACCTGAAGACAAAGTTTGGTCAGCTTTCTGCAAATATAAGGTGAATATTTTCTGAATCTCCATTTATTCAGCTGGTTCAGTTTAATGATTAGTTCTATTCAAGCTGCAAACTCCACCAGAAATTTTAAAAAGTATAAAACCAGAGAGGCTTTTTCCCATTCTGTGAAAAAGAAGTATGTGAGAATAAATTACTTCTTCAATTTCCAATAATATTTCATGTTTCTAAGCTAATTTAAAATAAAAAATGTGCTTAAATAAGCTTATCTGTGTGCATATTTATTGTCCTTAAGGTAATTTATACTTCAAAATGATTCTTCTTGGAAATGGTAGGTCCACATTTCTTACTTGAGCCTTGAACATCTACGAATTCTAATTTCTATTTTGTTTATTCTAATTTCTATTTAATTTACTTATTCTAATTTATATCTATAAATTCTAAACATGGTTTGACAAGGATGACTAATTTTTGAAACAATCCAGTTTTAAAAAATAACCAAACACCACCTTTTACTATAATAAAAACAAGAATGCAGTAAATGCACACTAAGTTCCCTATATGCTTCAGAAAATGGGCAAATACCTAACACGTCCTCCTATTCATTTTGCTGATAAGGCACTGTAATAAAGATGATATTTGCCAATGTGTGCTTGTGGACTGGTCACCCATTAAGCATCATCATAAGGAATTAAATCTGTAAAAATCCAGAATATAAAATATTAATACATCACTTATGCCAAGAGTTCCTTTTTACTGATTTAAATGAATAAGTGAGCTCATTACTTGGATTTAAATCAACCAACCCCATTTCTGTTTTCATCCTCAGACGTAACATTTTATATATTAGGTGTCTAAGGATTTCATTAGAGTTGCAATACTGTCAGTGTGGGAATCCAGCCTTAGGTCACTAAACTGGATTAATAACAACATAGAAAGCTACTAATAAAAATGTGACAAATAAAATAAAACAATATTCCCATAATTTCAAGAATGTTATGGGCCTGCTGTGTTTTTCAAAAAGCAGTATCTAAGTACTGTTGTTTATCTGTCCCATATTTTTAGCACTCTGGAAAAAATTCATTACCATGAGTTAGTTTAAACAATCTTAGTCTAGACAGGCAACCCTTCGGAAATATAGCAAAAAAAAAACCCGTAAAAAATGAATCATGAGCTAGTTACTATAGTAATACTTCTTCTAGGCCAATAGCATATAATATTATTCACCACAGCAAATCCAAAGTGATGAAATGTCACACTGTTCAGCAGAGATCCTTGTTTCTGTAAGATGCAGGAATCAAATACTCAGGGGTAAGAGTTGGGGGGTTGATATTTATGCTCTCATCAGCTACAGACTTCCCTAGATAACACTATATTTTTATTGTATGCCACAGTATGGTAATCCAACAATTTTTTGCTTTTCAGCTGTGCTGTATAAATTGATTTTATACTTTCCCAAGACCAGGCAGAACTGGATATGGGGACAATCACGATTAATGCAAGAATATTGTAATATTAAACTTTTAAATGGAGTGCACACTAGAGAAGACTGAGAGACAAGGGATTTAAAAAGCTGGTACATACTAAAACAGGAGAGCAGACAGACTCTGTTTCCAGCTTTTGCACTGATTCCTTATCACAGATCCTCTCATGCTTCTGGATACTCTGATAGCTCTTATGCCCTACAGTGATTTTTCCCTATATGCACCTACCCACGGCCTTTCCTCTTAAATGGGGACCTCGTCACAGCCAGCCATTTCTTATTCACCTTTTCCTCTCTGTGTGTTTTACTTGCAGGTACTTATTTGCTTAGCCTTGCACAGCTGGGACATTACTTACCTACAGGTGTAGAAGGTGTAAAGGAAGACGAGGTGGCTTTGTGGGTTCACCGGGTATTTCCGACATGAGGACTGACATTGCACCTTCCACATTTGCTTCAGATCACCCTGCAAAGCATTTCTACTCAAGTAAAGCTTTTAGAAAGCAAGCAGGTAATATCCACTGGGAAAAAACAATACCCTTATTGACTTTGGTCATAATCTGGACCTAAGGATTGGACCTTCTATATTGAAAAGTGCCTGTATGTTTCTGTGCTCTGCTTGTACTGTCAGCATCAAGCACAGATTTTAGTTTGTTGTCTCCCTTCATGAGAACGCATTTTCTGAAGAAAAATGACACATAATCATGTTGCTATTTTCCAAGTATGTGATAAACCCCAAAATTGTATAGAAAGGCAGCAGGAGTCCAGTCGGGCACAATAATGACGTATTGCTATCATATCCAAACACTTTTAACTTAAATTACTCATTTAAAGTGCTCTGTCCTGTGAGTTATTCTGCCCATACTGAGAAGACTGGAAAAATTAGTGGGAGGCTAAGATGATGCAGAGGCTTTTTTTCCCCTTTCTTTTTGATTCATAATTGCATTCAACTTAATCCTCATGTTACCATTTTCTTCGTAAAGTCCTTCCAAGGAATTCCCAATGGATAGAAAGCGATGGGAGGCTGCTCACAGCATCGGAACAAGCAACTCAGAGCAAAGTCCCAGAAGAGCCAGTGAGCAAGATGGAAACATTTATAATTAAAACACTGTGCAACTACACAGCCATCATGCTTAACCCCCTAAAAAAAAAAATCCAGAAAAATGTCAATGACAAATACCACTGGCACACTTCATTTCTGTGGCATCAGCCAAAAGTCCTTAGTGCACAAAGTCCCCTCTGGTCCAATATTTCCTATTTCAGTGCAATGTGATTTCTAGTTTTCTAGTCAGTTTTCTATCAATTCTCCAATTCTTCTACAAATCCAAATCTTCACAAATACATTCCCTGGTGACAGTTTACAAAAGTCAAGGTGGACAATATCTGCTATATTTTCTATCCTTGGAAATGAGCTGTTTTCTCAGGAGATTAACAGATTAGTCTCAAACAACCTTTCTTTTAATACAACTATGTTTTATTTTATATCATGCCTCCAAGATTTTTAACCTCACTACCTTAAAGCTCCAAAATCTCAAATTACTGAAGTGAGAGAACCAGAAAAACCTGATTTTTTTTTTGATGACACCTCTAAAAACTACAGACTCCATAATGTACTCGGCATTGACAACACTAAAGTCAAGACTGTCAGATCAAGTCTAATACAATTTATGTAACATACACACATCACTATTAGTCAGCTGAAAGAGTGAGAGTTAAGAGTATTCTCCTGCACAGATAATAGGTATTGCTGAGCTACCTGATGCTCAAAATATTTTCATCAGAGCCAATCTGAAAATCACATATGCTAGTTAAATTTAAAGATTATGGGCTTTTGTTCTTCAGAAAGCATTCACATCCATACCTTTCACGAAAATAGGTTCTCACCATTTTGAGGCTATAGAGGAAGAACAAGCTGTTATTAAATCTTTATGGTACTGTAAGTTGATTAACTGGGAACTAGGAAAGGTCTAGAGATAGTAAAGTGATAGTTCTTTGTTCTTATTCAAGGGACAGGAGTTTTAACCACATACATAAGCAATTTATTTAAAACTTATTTTTCTTAATAGATATTCATTTGAGGATTTCTGCAGCCTCTCTTCCCCCAGAGTGTTAGATGGCTCTTTTCAGAGGAACAGCTGCAGCAAACCTAGTTAAAATAAAGAGCAGGCAGCACACAGATCCATACATATGCTTTGCGAGAAACAGGCAGCATGTCCAGATTTATATGTGTGCCAGTCCCCTAGGATATTGTAATTGTGTTTGTTCTTTTAATAACTTTAGGCTCCAGTGATCAGAATAAAAATTCTATGCTGAAGCTAATGCTTCATCCTTAGTTCACCTCACTACCCTGAATTATATAGTAAGCAGGCTTAAATAAATGCAGGAGTCTGGCTCCTTCCTTACATCAAACTCCAGCCACACACATAATAGGTTGCCTGATTTAATTCAGGGTCTCTCTCTTCAAATCTTACTTTGTTTTTACAAAGTATTTGTCTCAGCCGTTTCTTTCCATGCACAGCTTTCCGAGCCCGCCTTCCAGCGTTTGGTGAATTGCAGTCTCCCTGATAGGAGCAGCACATCAAGATTCCTGACTTGCAAGAGCAGTTGGGTTATTTAGACAATCTCGTTCTTCTTAATTATTATATCTACACTTTACATTTACAACCTCTTTCTACAAATTTATCCTGAATAACTGAGATAGTTGAGCAGCTTAGTAAGTAGGCATGGCCTTTCAGCAGCTATTGTGACTACAGCATGCTAGCCCTCATCTAATGGTTACATACCAATTTTTTAATTCCTATAACCAGGCTGCAGATTACCTTGAAGACAGGCTTATAGACTACCAGTTTCCATGAGGGGCACTGAGACAAACAGAGGTCGTAAGTGGCAGGGGCTAATGGGACAGTGGTGAGCAGAAAGCCAAACCCCAGTAAGTCAGTGCCTAGTCCAATGTGTCACACGACAGAATGGCTAAAAGCAAGCTGAACATGCCTAAATATACTCCCACTTCCAGTTTCTGACCACCTTAGAGATTTTTTTTTTTCCATCATCTGACACCTTGTTTGAGACCAGAGTTTTAGGAAGGTCAGAAATTATCGAATCATACAATGGTTTGGGTTGGAAGGAATTTTAAAGACAATCTAGTTCCAGCCCCATGGAACCACGGGCAGGGACACTGTTCCACTAGCCCAGGTTGCTCCTGGCCTTGAACACTTCCAGGGATGGGGCATCCACAGCTTCTCTGGGCAACTGTGTCAGTGTCTCACCACCCAATTCTTGCAAAATTCTTGGAGGTCTTGCTGGATTAGGCAAGACTACTTATCTTTGCTACACATGAAATACATGGGTATTTTTTTGCCTCCAATAACTCAAAACCAGTTTCACATAAAACTCTGAGCTTGGTTGTTGATAATGCCAGTGAACGAAAAATATTGATATGGTCCCTGAACCAGTTCCCTGACCACCACATTATGTTGACCCTTTTCTCTTCATCATTACCTGTCTTACTGTCCTCCTGAGAGCAATATGCCCCTTTGTTTCCATATCTCCTCTATCCTCACCCAGCTTTTTTCTGTGGCTCTGCTTTCCTTTCTTTTCTTTGTGAAGTTCAAGCCCATTAGCCTGTTCTTCCTCAACACATTCTCCATTTTTTCTGTGTCCTAATCTTCTTCCACATTCTCCCCAGGATATCATTTTGGCAGCTTTGTTTTTTCTCAAGCTTGAATTTATCTTTTTACGACACCTTCCTATATCCCCATTTTCCCCCCTTCAAGTCTAGCTGTCTTTTAAACCCCATCTCAAAACCACACCTAATTCATCTATCCTTTGCCAGACCAAGCTGCTTTCCCCTTTGAGGATTGTTCTCCATCAGGTCTTTGAGTTTAGGCAATAAAATCCACAGACAAGAAAGCATCTTGCCTCACTTGGTGGTCTCTGACATAGTCTGCCCTAACGTTGGACTGAAAATGTTCATCTTTTAACGATTCATTCCTGGGAAAAAGCCACCTTTCTTAACACTTGATTAATTTTCTGTGAATATGTTGCTGTACCTATAAACAGAGAGACTCCCATTGATCTGACCTGGCTTACTGTTAAGAAATACTCTTTCCTGGGATGAAAAGAAGTCTCTCTGCTCCTGAGTTCTGACTCAAGCCACTTGGTAGCCCACATGCTGCTCACCAAAGACATATCAATCATCACACATCAGGCAGGAGTGATCTCCACAGGTAGTTACAAGTTCCCTCACTGAGATATCACACATGGCTTGCCCTAAAGATCTTTCCCACTCACAAAGCAGGCCTGTCCTCCAAGCATTTAGACCTACTGCTCTTGTAAAATGCAACGTCTTGTGCCTTATCAGCAACCTGCTGAAACTAGGCATGGATATGGGAATGATAACTCTGTATTGTTTTCAATTTTCCACTATCTCAGTGAAAAAACTGTATAGCTATATGTCCTTGTGCATCTTAAAGCTCAGCACATTTCCTGTGTCATAGATACAATTATGTACACAGCACACCACATGCACAAGTCCAACAGGAAATTGAGTGAAGACTGAGGTAAAATAACTGTATCCCATGGAAAAACTGAGGAAACTGCTACTTCTCAAAGTCCCTGTATGCAATTCTGGCTGAAACATCTCAGCTTTCCCTCAGGAGGCAAGGGATGCTCTCTCAGCGTTATCAGCTGTTCTACATGGTATGGAGAAAATACCAGAACAGATACTCCAAATTGGGATGAGTTCAGCATTTTTTTTTACAGTTCATTTAATAAGCAATCAGGTAAACTTAATCTGATGCCAAAAAACCCACATGGTTACACTTACTTTTGAAATCCAGCATACCCAAATGAGGGAGGAAATTGCTTTAGAGTGATTTATAACGGCGATGAAGAATTATATTCTTTTTGGTAATGACATTGTGTGATACATTTTCTCTTTGGGGAGAAAGCTTCTGAAGTGTTTTAATCTGTCTCATCTACTGCTACAGACTCCAGCGAAACTGTGAAATCCTCACGAGAACCACGACTGTATAAAAATCCAGTAATAACCCACAAGTTTCTCAGCATTTTGGTTGTGGTTTTTTGTTGTAGATTCTAGGCTCCATCAAACTTCCATGGAAAATTTGCCAGTTTTATAACCCACTGGGCCATTTAAAGGGCTTTTGCTGTAAATTATGGCTGCTATGTTTGTGGGCAGCTTTCAGAGTGGAAGGAGAGAGGCAGAACACGATGATGGGGGAGCGCAGCTTGTGCATGACCTTCAGAAAATGAATGAACTGGACAGCACAAGCTCCCAGTGTGCAAACGGCGACGGCAGTACTTAAAACCAGTCCTTGCTTTGGGAAATGGGGGAGTCAGTGCCACTTCCAGGGCTGGCAGACGCTGCCTGGAGCTGGTGTCTGTCCCATCCCCCTTGCACAGGTAGCGTGTGACAGCTGAGCTGCAGCAACAGCCTGTGTACACTCTTTGCCCGTGAGATGAAATGCATTAGCTTCAACTTCCTGCAGCCACACCATTTGCCAGATGGATTCTTTACAAACAGCAGAACCCAACTGCTGAATTATTTTACATATGCTTGGAAAGCCTCGGAGGAAAATAAACACAAAATAAATAACTAACAGGAATTGAGTGATGCATTTTTGAGCACAACAGACCCCATCATTATTTCAAAAAACCTCTTGTGTGTTACAATTCTACTAAAAAAAAAGGTCAAAAACCAAAGTAGTTTCCCACTCTAAGTGAGGTAACAGGTCTATTTTTCACTCAGTAGAAATCCTGAATCCTTTTCCTATCTAAGCACCCTGTTCATTAGCAATGGTGTACAAATGTGTTAAAGTAAAGCTCATGTTGTGTTGCAAATTCTTCAGCTCTGCCTGCAAGAAATTCCCTTTTCCCTCTTCACTATGAATTTACATTGCTGCTTCTGTACAACAACAGCTATTATTCTTATTATTACTACTACTACTTTTTCTTTTGGTTTGGGCTTTCAATCTTAGAGGGTGCTCTGCTTTTTTCTGCTTTAAAAAAAAAAAAATACCAACAAATCCAAATGAAATTAATGCAGCCACGAGAGGGAGCCACTGATGTCTTTGTAGAGAAGAAAAAGCTATTGACAGTGACAGAGAAATTAATGAAAATAATTATAGTTGAGAAATTGAATTCCAAGAAGTAGTGTCTTTGCCTGAAGACCAAACTCTATTTCAGTGTCAGGTTTTGTGAAAAGATGTAATTTATGGCATAACTGCCTCCTTTCAGTATGGAAAGTATTCAGAGGAAGGACAAAAATCTGACTAGGATGAGAACAACTTCGATTAACTTAATCTAAAAATGCAGCAACTCTTCAGCCCCGGTGAGCAGCAAAAGCAATTCAAGTTACTACAAGAGAGCCAGCCCTTTGCAAGTAGATATTAATACATAAATGCGGGAGGGTAGTAGAATAGTACCAAATTTTCCTTATCTAGACATAAACTTTTTTGGGGATTTTGCAAAAGAAAACATGCAGCTTCTTTCCTGTGTGGGAAGTCTGTGTGAACACAGGTTTTACATATGTCACGGCAGCCTTAGCAAGAAGGGGGATGAAACCAGAGTTCTCCAAAAAAGACAGCAGAGCTTTCTCAGACCTCTCAAAATCTTGCATAACCCTATCATGTTCCCTAGACAGCTGACCTTCAAAATGCCATAAAAATAGGCAGTATTAAAAGTACACTTCTACAGAGTAGCATCTGCACGTTATATCCTATTCCTGCCGTGGCTCTTCAGAAGAAATCTGCCTTAAAGCATATTTTGCTTAGAGGATAAAAAAAGGATACAGTATGTTTGCAACTAGTATCTCCAACAGTACATTTAGTGAAATATTCATCACTTGTTCTAGTCCCTGAACTACTTCTGAATTGCTTATGTCATTTTTTAGAAGATACTCACCACAAAAAGACTTTTTATGTTGATATTTCTTAACTATCATCCTTCTAACCAAGAAATTTTGCCAGAGGGGCTTTACTTCACAATTACAAAAACTTATGTTTCAGTTTCCTTGGTCTGAACTGTGACACTTCCCCTTTTTCTTCCTACAATTGGAGGAAAATACTGCCAGGGAAATACCAGACTGATTTCTATGATGTATGGTACTTACCACACTCCCTCAAGATGCTTCTCATGCACGCTAGGCGACTCAGTTCTGGATTTTTCTTTCCCATAACTGACACAAACATGCTACTGGAACCCACACCAGTTACACTGGTCAGTTGATGCTATCTTTCTTTCTCATATCCAAAATAACTCTGCACAGGCAACCCAAGAAGTAACACATTGAGCACAATTAGGTATTTAAAACATCTTGTCCTAATATCTCTTGAAATCTGTAGCTATTAAGCCAGAGATAAAACAAGAATGGAAAATTTCAGTTAAATGCTTCAGTACAAAGTTACAGGGCACTGAAAACAAGGATTCCTACTGAAGCAGCTTTAGCTACAAACCTCACTGCCAACTCCACCTTCCCCAACACAGCACAACCCCTCTCACCTACACATCTGCTCATCACACCTAATATAATCCCAGTTATATAAGCAGCTCCAGCACACGGCACTTGATATAAATGTTGATGTCATGGTGATTTTTAAAAACAACATTTCTATTAACATTCTGTCTTCAGCCTTCCCAGCTGGCTGACTGCAGACCATTTCCCAAGATGTTCCAGTTCTTCCCTGCAGAGCTTTCTCATGTATCTTAATAATAATTCATAACATTTCTATTGCACCTTTTACTTTGACTCCCACTGACATATTCAGCTGTGACTTTCAGAGCAGCAGTAATACTGATGTAGCTGTGATTGCCTCCAGGATACACCAAGGCAACACTTGTCAGGAAAAGAAATATATTTTACTAGATCAATTAAGATAATTACAAAAACCAGACCATCTCGCAGTCACACAAAGCCTTCCTCACAAAGTCTGCTGTATTGTCTCTCCTGCAGTTATGAACTAGAAAATGCCTGCTTAATGGTGTGCTGGCCAGAATTGACTGGGAATATAACCTAACCTCGTTACAGGAGTTGTAAGTTTGCAAAGATTTTATATTTAGAACCGGGGCAAAATCTAATCAAACTAGAAACATATTTTCAAAAGCACTTTTCCTCTGCCTCTCATCATTAGACTCTTCACTGACCTCTTCCACCTTTTCATATACATGCGGATCAGTGAGTAACTATTTACATTTTATGCTGAAAATTAAGAGGCCAAGAAATGCAAGCCAGACAAAGAAGAGAATGTAGATCAACCTAATGCTAAAGCAATCAAGGAGAAAATGAGGTAAAATCACTTTGCAGCTCTGTTCCTAGCATTTTCCATCCCCAGTTTCAGGAAGAACAAGTACAACAAGCAATCACATGCCATCATAAATTAGCCTACCTCTAACAGCATACACAGAAAACCAAAATACAGTGAGCAAACATCACTGAATATAGTCTAAAAAGCATAAAAAATGTTTTCCTTTTGGCATGGGTGTAAACTGCTATGAAGTAAAATAACAGAACACTTAGTAGAAGGTGATTGAAAATTTCTCCCATCACCCCAGCAGCACTCTCCAATCCCAAGGAGTTAAAATTCTACAACCAAGCACAGTTCAACTTCCACAATCTCAGACAAAACTGGCACCTCCGATGAGACCATGGAGGTCATGAGGAGACCATGTGGGATAAAGACATCTGAGCAACCAGAAAATGCATTTTACACGTGTGAGTTCATTTAATTATCTACTCAGATGGCAGGAATCTCTTGTCACTGTTGAACTAAGGTCACTGAATCATGAGCTTAAAATATAGTATTCTTCAACCCTCTGTCCAGATTCAAGGTTTCAAGGCCATCATAGCTTTTATGCAACCCACTACGAGATGCTGCCAACAGAGCAACCATTTCACTGCTACACAGCGAAAATGTATCCACACGTTCAGAACCAGATATGGGAAGAATGTCTCAAAATGAACGTATGTCTATGAAATCAGTCACCTTGCAACTTCAGGAAATCTTCATTTCTGTGTGGTATGTTCTTGCCATATTTGAGAGATGTTTGATTTTATCTGTGCAATGGAGAATTACATCTAGGACTGACTGCCAGACAACACCTAGCTGTAACAGCCAGTATATTCCAATGAAAGCCAGCTCATTTGACCTTCTGCATCTTGTTTTAACCCAGCCGAGAACACTCCTGCTATGCCATCTGTTCCTATCACGGAAGCAGCAACACAAGGACACTGAGGAAGATGAGCTGTGCCTTAGCAGTTTGGTCCTACTTGAGCCAAGGCACCATACGGTCATGTTGCGTGTTCATCAAGACACCAATGCAACAAACTTCCTAATTTCAGCTGAGGATGGTAGCCAGGCTAAGCTAAAAACAACTATGCCACTCATAACAGCAATAACAAGGATGGTAACAGCAACAGCAAACCACAATAGCACTGCTGTGCCTAATGTCTTAATAGTTTTAATTTTCTGTCATTCCCTTCACTTACATTGCACTACAGATCCTTAACCAGTGCTTGGTCACCCTCACAATGGGAACACTGTTTCCTGATGCTCAGAGGAAACCTCCTGTGTTTCAGTTTGTGCCTGTTACCTCCTGTGCCGCCACTGGACACCACGAAAACCTGGCTCTGTCCTCTTTGTCCTCCCGAATTCAGGTTATTTTTACACATCAGTAAGAGCTTCCCTGAGCTTTCTCTCTTCCAGGCTGAGCAGTCCCAGCTCTCTTGACCTCTTCTCACCGGAAACAAGCCCCAGTGCCTCTCTCTTCCCAGTGCCGCCCAGGATGCTGTTGGCTGCCTTTGCTGCAAGGGCACACTGCTGGCTCATGGTCACCTTCTTGTCGACCAGGACCCCAAGCTCCCTCTCTCCCGAGCTGCTTTCTATCTGCTCAGCCCCAGACTGACTAATATGATTTGTAAGTGTCTGAAAATGAAATCCCCTTTAAAATGAGTGCCTGCATAACACCAGACTTGGATGTTGATGCATAAATGGCAAAGAAAAAAGACATCCTTTAGACTAGACCAGGCAGTGCAATTTGTTACAGCCAACTGTGAAGTGTTGATGAGTCAAACATGAGGCTTAAAGTGGAGTGCTCAGCTTGCAGCTACCCTGACTTAAAATATTCCTCTCAGACATTCACATAGGACCAGAACAGCTACAGTCTTCTGCTTTGAAAACATCTCCCTGGTGTAGTTTGATAAGATTCAACTCTCCCCATACAACAAAAGAACATAAATACGCATGAATACCAGTTTAATGCCTCCTATGAAACACAACTCATCTGCAACTTTATATATCCGTCACTTCAAACACAAGAGATGAAACTTTCACTGGGCTATGTCAATTCCCAGGTCTATCCAAGGAAAAAGAGAATCCTTGAAAAGGAAAATAGTCTACAGAATTTGCTACATCGTGAAGATTGCTTCCAATCAAAGGCAAGTGGTCAGTAGCCTGTTGCAGTCTGAAGTGTCCTCTAGATTCTTAATCCAATAGCCACATGGCTTCTGTAACTATAAAGACTCCTTCCACTGTTAAAGGCTTCTTCCATGACTTGAAGCCAAAGCCCACCACATCTTTCTCTGGATCAACTCTGGATCTTCTGGATCGACTACCCTACCACACTGTACACAAAGGCGAACAGGGAAGCCACAGAGTTCACAACTAAAGGAAAAAAGAACACATTCCCAATGACCCAGTATGCCAGGAGCCAAAATCTGATCTTCCAAATCAAGTAGTGAGAAGGTTGCATCCTGTCCTGCAACTGCCCCTTCGTGGCCCTAGCAGTGTTCTTAGGACCAAGATTCCAAAGACAAGACCAGCGATACAACAGATGCAGGTGACAAAGGCTGTCAGAATTCCACCTCTTCTGCTGAGATCTCACATACGGAATATGACTGTGATCTCAAAACTTCCTATTACCAGAATGTAACAAAAGGCTCATGTCACAATAGCTCACGATCCTATGGGAATTTTCTCAATGAGAATAAATGGAAAAAGCATCAATAAAAATTTAGCTACGTTGCACTCTTGCTTACTGCACTGCAGAGGAAAGGGGGAATATATATGGTCAGTGGTTCCTTTTCTGACCTCTTTTTTTCCCAGACAGCTCTAGTCTTAGACATCTTTACAGATTAGACAGATGCACAAAGGCTAACAGGTTAAAAAATTTAAAGTGTAAGTGCATGGTTCACAGTATTTCTGCAGTTCTCTCTCAATGCAAAATTCTACTGAGTTATCAGTCAGATTAATTCTTTTGTTGAAAAATGAATGCAGGGTTGATCACCTATGGTCCCTGCATCTCAAAGGACTGTACCTAATACAAGGACAGACTGTAAGCCACAAGTGATCATATCCTCCTTCCAGGAGATTGAGAAGACAGTGATTTAGTAACTGTTAGTCTTCAAGAGGCATTCAAAACAAAGAATATCTTGAGTCTTCTGTTTTGAGGTTGATGCTAAAGAAATATGTGATTTATTTAACATACTTCACAATTTAAATCTTTATGACTCCAGACCCATTATATAAGGCAGAACTTTCCAGAGTCTGAAACAGAGCAATCAGAAAGCATGTGTGCATGATTGCTTATAAAACCAAAATGTTGTATAAAACACATACAGGGCACTAAGGAAACTGAGGTGGGAGACCAGCTCCACTAATTTCTTCAGCCTACACAGACATATGCCCAAAGGATAAAACTATCATCTTCTAGATATTGTATGTATTCTGGTTTTTTTTTTGTTTTTTTTTTTTAATTTCTAAACAGTCAGATCGTTTGCCTAAGGAGTCTTCCCACATGGCTAAAACAACCCTGAAAAAATCATATATTCCTTTCAAAATTGAATAGAAACACAATTTGCTAGCAATTACTTCAACTACTTACTCCTCCAGATTTCAAACATAAAGCCACAGCTCTGCACCCCTGAAACAAACTCACCCTGCAGGCAGGATATGGGTGGGATTCTCACCACTGTGTCCCAGTGAACCAAGGTGCACAAGGACATCTCCGCTGGTCTTGCACGACAAGTCCCACAGGCGGTGGAATCTCAGTGGATCAGCCCATTTGAGGCAGACCAGGGACAGGCACTGCCTTCATTCCACACAGCAGCTGTTTGGTGTGGCCATACAAACCTGAGAACAAGACAAATCCAACCCCATGGCAACTGATTCCCCTGGAGAACCATGGCAAGGCCAGAGCAGGGACGCATCTGTGAGCAGAAGTGGTGACCACTTCAGAATGGGACGAGTGCCCTCCTGCACATACAGAAGACATATTCATGAATAAGGGAGAGGTGCTCATCCTGGATAATCAGTCGTAGGAACTGTCACCTGCTTGGGTGGAGTGGATAGAAGATCCATGCTTAAATAAATATAACCTGTTTGATTTAAAAAACCACTGCCTCCAGCAAACACTTAAGTATATATTTACTTGAAGAACAGAAGAATGAGTAGGCAGAATACAATATTTCACTCAATTCCAGAAGCACGTTGCATAAAAATCCCACAAATACAAGCCTGGAGCAATGTCAAGATTATTTCACTGCCTACTAAAAACCTGCAATTTTGCTGTTAAGCTTGATGTCTGGAGCAAGATTCATTAATGGTCTAACAAGAGGTGAAACCACTCACAGAACACAGTTGGTTTTGGTAGCAAGGGACACATGACCTTACCCAGAGGCCGTGGGAGAGGTTCTCAATTCAGAGTCAGAAGCCAGATTCAAAAGCAGGGAGACAACACTAAGGGCCACTGCTGTTCAAAGGGCAAGAGGATGCAGGCGCTGCCCTTGTTGAGCAGGCCCCAGGTCTGTGAGCAGGGCTGCAGACAGAGTAAAGCAGAACTGAACAGTGTGGCTGAAGAGGAGTCCTCTCATGGGCTCAGCTAAGGGCATCAGGCTCTGTAGTTCCAGTTCTTAACATATATCCAGTTAGAAACCTCTTCAGCTTAGGTCATTCAACTCGTAGCGTATACAGCATTATCTACTGACAAATAACCTTTACAACATCTAAGCACAGGAGAACATCTACTAAAAACCCATCAGATTTAATATTTTTCCTGCTTGCAGCTGATTCACTATGTGACTTGAACTTTATATTTAAATCCAGTGTGTGTGTGTACAGTATGTCTCTTGGTATTTGCTTTGGTTTTTTAAAAATGTTGTTAAGAGAAAAATGTTCTGCTGTACAAGCCAAAGATGCTGCACACAGTAAGCTACTGTCAGTCTTAAAATACATACTAACTCTTCAACTGCTCCATTGCATAAATAGGTATTTAGAGGCTGTTTAAAAGCAGATTATTTATGTAACAGTTCATAATAAATCCTGTAGCAACACTACCATTTTCATACAAATTTGTACTGAATGCCTTTTAAAAATACTCCTTTTGTCTAATATACTTACACAAAGGTAAAAGAGTTCAGAAAACAAAGTATTATTGAGCTGTGCAGTTTTCAATATACATCAACTTCAATTTTTGAATATACTGGGTCAGATTCAGCTGTGTCCTACGTCCAGAGCTGTCAGAATATTCTATAATTAGTATTTCCTGCCTTTGCAGAACACTGGGCAGATGGTCATGTTTTAAAGAGATTTCAGTACAGCGGCCAGAAGTCCCCACTAATGGTGCCATGTGACTGAGGTGTCTTAGGCCAGGGTCCAGTTTCAAAAAATGGTACAAAATCACAACTTCCATGGACTCTTACTAGAAATTTGGGATAAATCACCTCTGAAAATGAAGTCCTTCAATTAAATCAGTGGTCTCCAGTGCCTTTTATTTTTACATTAATAACATTTGATCTTGAAATGCCACCTCATGTGTCAGGGCTCAGCCCCAAGCAAAGATTTCTCATTAAATGGGAAAATAAATGCTTAGAGGACAAACTCTGGAACCTAAAAGAAATTCAAGCCATCAGCTGTGCAAATCAACTGGAGTCATAATCAAGCCTTCAGAGAGACCTAGGGTCTCCCCTGTTCAGTTTTATAAGTTACAGCATCAAGTAGGGCAGAAATTTTTTTTTGTGGAGGCATCAGCCTGCTACAGCTGAAGTCTCTTGAACAGAAGTAACAATTTCTAAACTGGCATTAAGGTAAAGAAAATTGGAAAGTCAGCTAGATTTTGTATTTTCAAATGCTTTCAATATATCTCTAGAAGTATGATCCTAAATGGTTCATCCATGGGACAGTCTGTGCAGAGCTTGGAGTTGGACTTCCACAATCCTTGTGGGCCCCTTCCAACTCAGGATATTCTACAATAAGAAATTGTTCCCTGAAAGTTTAGAAACTGAATTTCTCTACTTAATTGTGACATTTTACTTCTGATGCAGAACTCCTGTGGTCCTCACTGAACCAGGTAACATTCATAAAATACACAGGGAGGCCACAGCAGCCTTGTGTGACAACCGGTGCTAAATGTAAAACTTCCAGGGACAGCAGAACAATTCCCTCTCCTTGCTGATTCAGCACCAGCTTTTCCTTCAATACTGACAGCAATTACTGGGAATTAGTGTCAAGTGGCCTAGGGCTGTGAGACAGACAGGTATCCCACAAGAGCATGGTTAAGAGAACCTCCAGGTGAAAGGAGCCTCAGATTTGGAGCTAACAAGTGCTGACCTACTGAAGGAAGAAGGATCGATGATCAAGTACAAATCTCTGTCGTACTCAGCCTCCTTGAATATACAACCATTCAATATTAATTTGCCCTTTTTTTACAAGCTGACATTTCAACCCCCTGCTCCTATTTCTGGCTGCATAACTTTGCATCCTGTGTTCCCCATGTATAAAGAACAGGATTCTTGTGTACAAGTATATTTTTTCCTCCAGCAACGCATAAAGGAGTGGGTGTTCACATATGTGTAGGGCATATGTGTGAGCATTCACCCACATTAACACTTTTGGGTTGTCAGTGGATAGGTCTGTGTGCAAGTAATCATAAGACAGGTTGAGACACAACACGGAAATCTGTCCCATCTGCAAAATTGAGTCAATCATGTGCTGTCAGCAGAGATTTAGCTCACAAAAGCTTGAGTCTTACAACATGTTATTGACTTAAAGGCCATGCTGATAAAGAAAATGGTATAAATTAAGCCGTTTCTCACCACAGTATTACATCCTTTATTTAAATGTCTAACAGAGGAACAAGCAAACAAAAAACACAGCTGTCCAAAAATGTCAGGTCTGTAATTCAGTGACCACTGCTAAAACCAAGGGGACTGGGATTCTTTGGGCAACTCGCCTTACACACGTCAGGGATACTATCTGGGTTTTTTTTACCTGCGAGCTCAGGGTTTTTTGCATCCAAACAGTGTATTGCAGTTGACACAATTTCTTCTCTCTGAAGAGCAGAGAGAACAGAAGTCTTCTGAGTTGTGCTTCTCTGCTCAGGGGATCTGAGGAAGCAGGGAGAACAGATGGGCAAAGTACCACGTGCAAAATCATCTCTGAACCCAGCAAGTCACTCAACAGAAGATCTAGAAGGGACCCTTCAGCTGTCACTTTCCCAGAGGTATCACACAACATTTTTGAGGCTGGGCTTTTGTTTTGTTTTTTTTGTTTTTGTTTTTTTTTTAATCACAGGCATTTTAATATATTAAGCTGAAAATGAGAATATCTGTGGGACTTTTGGTACTGACAGCATTCAGTTAGTCTAAGCAACCAAAAGGCTCTATCCACTGGGCTGCAAATTAAGACCTTCCAGGAAAGGGCTAGGACTCCAGAGCTGCCCAATTCTGCTACACAGAAATCACTACAATGAGCACGGGGAGGGTACAGCTGAGTTCTGTTCCCACCATGGCATTTTACTTCCTGAGTCTGGGTAGCTCCTCACAAGAAAAAGGATTTACATCCCAGCAGCATTTACCACCCACAGACCCTGACAGATTTAGCAAGAGATACAGTGATTCAGTACACAGAGGGTGGATTAAAAATAGTGACGTTGTGGCTAAGTTGCCTCCACTGTGTCTCTAAACACTGACAGCCCCAAAGCAGCCACTTTTGACACTTGAAAACGACCTGTGCTATTGGAATTGTGTGTCCACACACCAAGGTCATGAAGCATCTCCTGGACAGGGGAGGCAATGAGGCCAGAAAAAAGAAAAATCTGGCCAAAAAACCTGATTGTACAGATAGTTACTGAACAAAACCACTACTTCCTACTCTATGCATTACAGCTTTAAAAACAAATGAGTCAAGAAGGCAAGTGGAGAGAGCAGGACAGCACAAACTCAGTAGCATCACTGTGCCCCAGGACACAATAAAATGGATAGAGAAGAGCTCAAATATACAGAGACTGTTCTACTTCCACTATCTGCAATCAGTATGTTTGTTCTGGGATAAAACAAACATCCACAATCAATACTGAAGGAATGCTGGACTGTGCCTCATATACTTGAGCAACTGATCAAGAAATAATTCATCCCTGTGCAAATCTTACCCTTGTAAGTCTGCCAAGGTCAGTGTCACTTTAGGTTATCAGCTGTTGGAAGTGCTGGCTAAGTTAAACTGCCTAGAGCAAGCTTTAAACTTACATACCCAACTTCTTTGACAAAATGTCTGTGTCTTACTTTATCTGAATTTGCAATCCCCTGATAATGCAAGGCACATTCTTCCCCTGTACTCCTTATTCTCTGCCCTAACTTCCCTTTTTGGCTCAGATAAGTCTTCCGCACGTAGCAGACCGAGACTTCACTACAGAGAACGTACAAACGTCACTCAGTTGATATTCACCATATGTCCTCCTTAAGACATAATTCAAATTAGATTTAAATCCTGATAACGTGGTTTATTTCCATTAAAAGGTTGCTGTATGTGCAGTTTCCCAAAGTACATTCTTTTTTCTTAAACTTACCAGAAAACCAGTAATCTCCTTGTCAAGTATGCTCCATCATCATTATGAGCAACAGATTAGGACCCAAACCCCACTATTCAGTAACCTGAATGCAGGATTTTGCTTTGGTCACAGTCTTAGCAAGTGTCCCAAAGGCAGTAGCACCTCTCTGTTTACCCTGTACCTTAACAGTAGGTCAGGCCCTTTGTTTCACCAAAAGTTTATGGACTTTAAGATTATTTCAATGCTTAAGCTATTTCTAAAGCAGTTCTTAAACTCCAAAGTCACTTCACTGCTTTTTTAAGGTGTAAACATTTTTTCCCTCAAATCTGACAGTATCACCACTCAGCTTTAGTTAGAAATTCAATGCTAGAAACTGGAACTGCTTGGGTGCAACAGAGGATTTTAATGACCAGGTATTCCCCAGGTAACCCTGGCAGGAGCACAGAGGCCATGCAGCCTGGTAGGCTTTGCAGCACTCCATGAGATTAGGAACAAAAGCTTTCAGAAATCAGAGCACTTTTGCAAACTGAATCTGGATCAGTTATTCCATGGGAAAATGTGATTTTTCCTTTATTATACCAGTACTACCAAATGTCTCACCTCCAAAAATTATTAACATACAATAATTAGCACTCTAAAGGAAAATGGAGGAAATATTTATACTTTGAATAGCACAAACCAAATTCACAGACTTCTGTGTTGCTGTTTCAGTTAAATCAGTCACATTTTCTACTTTGGCTATTTCCAGCAAAAATTCAAGTTGCAAAGTCTCTGTCCTATGCCAGGGCTTGTACAGAACCAGAAGAGCAGAGAGCCATTCTCTCAAGGAATGAACCTATCATGAATAGAAACCAAACAGATGCATGGCATCTTGGAGAAGTCTGGTTAAAAACAGAAAGATGAACACTAAACCTCTCAGCAATATCAGATTGTTCAACAAAAGGCACAGCTGGTATGGAAAGATGAACCTTTGCTCCACTGTCTCCCCTTCAGAGCTAAAAATAATAGTGAGTCATGCCAGTAGCAGTGTTGCTATTTAGCTTTACAAATTCAGGTCATTAGGCTTGGATGTACAGAATCACTCCCTTCCAACCACAGATCATATGAACTGATAGTAAGGAACACTCAGGACTGAGCACTGACCAGCCCTTGCTTTCAAAACCCACAAAAATAGCATAGAACAAACCAAATGAATACAGTCCAGTTCAATAAGAGAGTCAAGACTGAAACTACCATTACAACTAGGAAGAAAAGGGAAGCTTTAAATAAAGCTCTGAATAATACATCCCTCGACTACCTTTTTCCCCATCCAGCACATCCCTGTCTCATTTTTCTGTCTCTTATTTTTTTGTATTTCTGATCAAGGCAAATGGTTAAAAAGTGTGCGTGAAGACATTTTTTAAAAGCTAGCTGATCTAGACAGCAGAGAGACCAGATGATCTGGAGAAGGCTGAATGGGAGCCAAATTATAAAAAGAGACATATTAAACATTTTTAAATTGCCTTGTAACTTCCCAGAGAATCTCCCAGAAAAGGCACTAGTCCACCTGTTCATTTTATTTTCAGGTAAGTACTTTTAAAAATAGGTCAGAGGAAGAGATAAGTATGGACTGGCAAGGATGTAAAGGAGAAAGAATGAGTGGTCTTCAGACGCTGAGAGGAGAGGCTGCACATCAAACCAGAAGGATCAGCATCATCTTGTGTTCCAGAAAAAGCAGATTTTCCTCATCCCTGCATGTAAATTGAGGGGGGCATTGTTTTAGAACTGTTTCATGAGGCCAAATCTCTTCATCACATAAAAACTCTTCTCACCCCTATGTCCTCCATTCCCAAGGTCAAGTGTAGGAGGTAATACAGAGGATCCAGATTTGCTCTTGTAGGAAATTTGGCAGTGCTCCTGGTGACCAGAGTCCCCACGGCCTGAATGACTGCCTTGAGCAAGATAGGAAATTCAGAGGAGAAATGGAAAGCTGATGAATAGGAAAATCCCTACATCATCCTATTTCCAAACACGTTCAGATCAGGGAAAAACCAGCAAATGGATTTCCAAGCTAACAAACAGCAGTCTCATGTTAACATTCACAGTAAGCTGCCAGTCCCATTGGCTCCTGAAACCCTGCTGCAGCTCCCTGCACTGCCTTGGGTTTGTACTTCAGAGGAGATTTTACGATAACAGAACCACTTGAAAGCAAGGACAGAAAATATCAGCATATGGAAAATATTTTTTCTAACAATGTATCTATATACGCACTACCAAAGGACTTTTTCCTCTCCAATAAAACCAAAGAATTAAACTGAGATTAAGTATGGCAAAAAGGGGTCCTAAACAGCAAATGCTAAGATGACTACAGAGTCACAACTGGGAGCTGCCACATTGTTCCTCTGGAAAAAAAATAATTTTCAGATCAGATTTATAAAATATATAAAAACTCAGATTTATAACTGTTTTCCCTGAAAGTCTGCATTTTTAAATCACAGCTTTAAACAGGCCAGGATGGCAAATGTCATGAATCATTTACCTGTGATACTAATGCACTGCAGCAAAACCTCCAGTTGACATACTTCTGAGCTATTCTAAATGAGAGCCCCCTTACATTTATTAATATTCTAATAACACTGGCATTCTAAAAAAAAGTTTAAAGTACTCTTTTTTTCAGCCCTGTAACCTTGGCCTGCTCACATACTGACTTCTTGAGCTGCACAGATCTACCTGCTCAGAGGTTTCTCAGACAGCCTATTGGAAGAACCAAGAAAACTCTTCCACATGCAGAACCCAGGGTTAAAAAGCACACCTATTAGCAGCATCCAAGAACACGCCTCCTAGTACATCAAGGCTACTGCAGAAAGGCATCTTTCATCTTGGTTTTGACAAAATTCCTCTCTCCACAGCGAACGCAATTTATCTGACGGACTTCTTTGAAATGAGGAATGAAGTCCGTCTCTGTAACGTTACTGAATATGAAATAAAAATGAAATAGAATCTAAATATACCCAACTCTATCCCGCTCTCCATCCCTCACATGACTCCAGTATCACTCTTGTGCCTAAACAAAGCATTAGAGGCAGCACTCATCCATTTCTCAGTGTAAAAGGCAACCTTGTAAATGTTAAGAGCAAGCGTAAGAACCTTGGAATGTCTGTCAATGAGAGGAGCATATTTTTCGCCGTTTCACTGCTGGGTGGTTGGGTTTTTTTAGTTTCTTACTCTTATTCAGCATATATGCATACATCTACTTATCTTCCTCCCTACCCATGCAGCTATCCTTAAGATTAATAAGGGGCATGCTAAGTGCATCAGTGCATGGCTGCATGCAAAGACAGCTACGTACCCCTTCCTTCATCCCTCCTTTATAACCAGATGCCCCTTCCTACAATTTCTTCCACTGGCACCTCTTATGGTCACTGTGCAGAGGTGTGTCCCATCATGACCTAATTTCCAAGAGATCATGGGTATAATGGAGTTGGGCTTCATAAATGCACATTGTGCAATCATTCATATATTTTATCTGGTGAATATTTTCACTGGGATTTTCCCTTTGTACTAAAACGACCAGCCTAGTCTTCAAAAAAATCAGTCTAGACTGTACCTTTCTTGTGCTGGTCTCCAAGACAGACACAGTGGAGAAGGGCAGCAGTGACAGATGATGCACAAGCTACCAGCAGGGAAGGACTCTGCTAGACTTGAAAGCTGGATTCTTCCATCTGGGCAAACATTTCTGAGCGTCAAAAGAGAAGGGGGCAAGGCCTGAAACAACAGCCTTGCTTTCAGGGACATGAATCCCATAGCACAGAGAGAGGGGGAGGTTTAAAATGTGAGTACTGTGCTGTCACAACCATGTCACCCCTCCAGCTCACCCGTGCAACTCCAGATGGTATTAATTTGGAATTATGTCTAATGAAAAGAGAGGCTGCAGCCCCCATACTTCTTCACTGTCCCCAGAGAAGAACCTCAGGCCTTGGAGAACAGAAAGGAGTGCAGAGAAGAGAGCATGTGATTGTATGAGTCAGCAATGGGAAGAACTGCCCAGGATGATCATTTGTGAACCCAAGGAGAGGTAGGGCAGGATTGTGGATGCAGCAGTGTGGTGCTCCCTCAGAACGGCTGCGACTGTACTTTTTGGGCGTATGTTGCCCCTTCAGAGGGGAGAAGAGTGTTCTGCACTTTACAAGATCAAGACAAATGTCTGTGTATTTTCATTTTTACTATTGCTCATGATAACACCATTTTATCTTAATTCCTTCAAGATTACTGCAAAGCTGGTAATTGCAATCAAGCTATTTTATAAGTCCAATTTATAGGAGACCAAATTATTTATTATTTATTTGCAGTTCTAAGTGGATCATTTGTGTTTTCTCTGAGTAAGATGATGTGTACAAAATATCCCTAAAAATGTCAACTAAGTGGAGAGATACAGAAAAAATGCCTCTCTGTCTCATAAGTACCCATGGCTTTCAGAATACAAATCATTCTTACACAAACACAGCAATAGCATGGTAGGCTTCCACAGAGTATTAGAAATACATAAAAAAACCACACTGCATGCCATTAAGTTCTTACAGCTAAAAGATTTACCCAAGCCAAGTAGTGCTGTTGACTTCAGTTCCCACACCATCACAGACCTCCTCTTACTAATTCAGCTCTTAGTGCTGCTCCAAATCTAACTTCCATTCTAGTTTAACCAAGCAACTCTGCCCCACACTCTCTCTAATATCCCCCACCTCTCCCCCTGCCATTCCTGAATGACACAATCTTTCTGGATACCCACAATTAGCAACCATTTCACTGGAAATGGGAATTCAGGCACTGGGGGTGACAGCTGTTAAGCAGCTGCTTATAAAAATTCCAGTTAAAATTGTTTGTTTGCAAACACACATGGAAGTCTTAAGCTATTGACTGGCTTTTGTGTGGATCTAATCTATTACCACGGGGCTGCTCAGTATATACAACTTCACTCAGTCTACAGAAGTAAAATACAAATTCACTTGGGTGCAATTTACTGCGGCAATAACCATACTGTTTACATCATGATCAAGTACAAAGAGTTGGTCTAATATCCCCAAGGAGAACAGACTGTGTAAATAAGCATCTTTTATGGGAGGGCTCTCAGATTTATTCCTGATGCTCTCCAATTGTGACTTTGGAAAATCCTTGCAAGCCCTCCTGAACTAGCAAAGCAAACCTGACCTTTCTGATAGCTGCTGGTAAGATATCAGATCTCGTGTTAAATACAAACTTAGCTACACTAAACCAGAAAAATGGAAGTTCCACCATCAAGAATCACAACAGCTCCTTCTGCGCTGGCAGCGACACATGAACATCAGGCCATTACAGCTAAACCTCAGCTCCCTGCCTGTTAATTCATCCAAAACTTTTCAAAGACACTTTGCCGGACTGGGGCAGTCTGGATTCTTCCAGCCTGACCTAGGAAAGTGACAGGAGCAGCCAGGATGGCCCAAGACACAGCACTGGTTGATTTGCACTGACAGGCAGCACAGTGGAGGAAGTAATGCTTGGGAATCCGACACCAGAGACAGAAATGCTCTGAGTCCTGTGTTACAGAAATGATGATTTGAGTTGGACTTGACAAAAACATTTTTAATGGTTAAGACAACGAAGCACTGGGATAGACTGTAGAGTTTCCAACCTAAAGTCTCAGATGGTAACATGCCTGAGGTAAATGTGTGACTCCTGTGTTCTGGGCAGGAGGATAAACTAGAGGTGCTTCTGAGCTTTTTCACTCCTATTTCTGTGACCCTGCTCTCAAGTGTGCTGTCCCGTGCTTTGAAAGATGGAAATGAAATTTCTGTTCCATAGTTTTTTTTACTGTACACACTCACTGGTGCTAATGACAGAAGTGAGAGCAGGACCCTGTGCTTACAGGCTTCTTTTTCTGAGCATCTTCTCCCTCCCAGCAGGTATGGCAGCTTTTCCCTTGAATCTGTATGGTGTTCTCCAGCCTCTTGACAGCTAAACAGCTATGAGTTCTGCTGCCTTTCTGCAGTACCAAAAAAGATCTGAAGGCTTTGCATTTTCAAGACAACCTCCTCTTTTTAGCATGTTCTCTTGGTCTCCAGAATGGGAGTCCAGTGATATAACGATTCCTCTGGTTCATGTGCATGCCATATCCCATTTTTTCTTTAACAATGTACAAGACAGTTTATTTTTAGGCTATTATCTCATTATATCCTCAATAACCCAACTTCTACATAATCTAACCCTTAGTAACATAACCTGTATTCTTCCTCAGGCTGTTGTAAGCTCTGTTTCCTCTTTTCAGTTTCCAGATTTTGTAAATTTCTACTAGTTGCAGAATTTGGCTTTACACAGAAACTCTGCTGCATCCTTAGCCCTGCTTCACCATGCGCAGAAAGGATCAAGCGACCAGACCTGTTTCATCCTTCTGTGTCCTCTGCATTACATCTTAGGTTTTCATGAGCAAACATTTGCAAGATGAACCCATATTTTTATGGGAGCACATTACACATCCACTGATTCCTAAAGTGGGATGGGAGTATAAGGCAACGGCACTCGTGCCACAGCCTGCACGGAGCTGCCTGATCATGCAATGATCTTCTCCTCTCTAACTGTTCAAGTATGCTAGAATTAATTTAAAATCACACACAATATTTCTCTAATGTTGCCCTTTCGTGCAAACTGTGATGATGAACCAAACGACTGAGCAAGGCAGAAATACCCTTCCTGTTAATATGGGCTTTACACCATGAGAAACCTGCATAATACCATTTTTGGGGGCTCTACCCTAACTCATAACACTTTTTTTTGTTGTTATTCTGAAGATGTTTTTGGTGTCTGGAAAAATGCCATGTGCTATCTCAGACATAAAGGAGTCAGGCAAATAAACTACACTGGAAAAACTCTCTCTGTGATTTGCTTAAGTAGCAATTTAAGTGAATAGGAAATCAGCTGCTCATCTCAATTAGATGACAGTCACAGCCAAAAAATCCTATTATAGAGGCCATTATTATAAAAATGTGGGTTAGGAATTTCCCTAAATTCTATTTACAGAAGAAAGTGCCGGATGAAGATCCAAAGGATCTCTTCCCTGTCTATGGCAACATTTGTTTCTTACGTGAAATGTGTCTTCAAGACATTTAATCTTTCTAAAGTCATTTCTCCATCTACAAAGGGACATAATAAAACTTATGTTCCTTTATAAAGTGCTTTAAACACCATGGATGAGAAGAGCTAAATGAAAAAAAAGTGACATTTTTATTACTATTAAGCTACCACAAGCAAGAATATTTGTCAAAATTGTGAGTTTAATGAGATATGTTTATCAAAAGTAAGTAGGGACGCTGGCAGAAAAGCTCCTATACTCCTTTCTAAAGTTGGTCAAACTGACAAAATAAATTAATACAGAAATGTTCCTGATAAATTCTGGAACCACCCTAGCTAAAAAAAGGTTGGTACAATCTCTTAAGAACAAGCACAAGAGCAGCCCAGGATGGACACTACTCATAAAAGATTCTAGGGTAACAAATGTGGAAACACATTTCCCCCACAGGATCTCAGGGAGCACAGATGGCACCACCAAACCCTTCCACTGTTTACAGTACATGGAGAAAGAAACATCCCGACTCGGATAAATCCTATCAGCAGCCCAGCTGTTCAGGAAAAGCCATTGGGAACCCCTTCTCAGAAGCAGGAGGCCAAACTTGGTGTCAACAGAAGCAATGGGGTAACACAGTCAGATAGAAGGTGAATGTGGACACCAAAAACTGGTGTTATAAACCACACCACTGTGAGAATTAATAGATGTAACGCCCATAATTGGCTTCATAATGCTCTGCTCGTGCCACCTCGAAGGAAGTGGCTGTGGAGATACAAAAACCAAGTGAGGAGATGCCCGTTTCACAGTTAAATTGCTGAATTTGGTAAGATACTTGTACCTTCAGTCCTCTTCATATGTTAGCAAAGCAAAATTTTCCACTTAGTGAATCAAATTGTACACACTACACCGCTTTATCCCTCGAGCTCATTTTCTCATTCTAAGCAATGCTCACCAGTAAGTGTAGCCCAGGCTTCATTCACATTTGCACCGGCACACAGCAAATACGAATTCAGGCCACACTTTGTTGTCCTTCTCCTGCCTAAAACCTCATGAAAATGCACAGCACAAGTGCAAGGTTTCCTACTTCTAATAATGTGTATTTTGTTATAAAAATAAATGAACTGCAATCATAGGTAGACAATATTTGGGAAAAAAATTGAGTACATGATCAATGCTGTAGAAAAAAATCTATAAGAATCTGTAAAAGTTAAAAAAGATAGCATCCTTCTTGTTCTGGTAAGAATATTTAATTATTAAACCCCACAAATACCAACAACAAAAATCATGAATATTAAAGAACCTTCTACTTTGGTAAAGCTCAGTTTATACTTTGCTAAAACTCCTATTTCTCATTCCGGTAACATTTTCTTTGGGAGGTTCTCAAACTCCCTCATAACACGCCCACAAAATACATCGCTCATCTACTTTACAGATGAGAAAATCAAGCAAAGCATAATTAATTAATTAATTCTCCTAAAGTTGTAATCATCCCTAATATAGAGATCAAAGATACTCTATTGCAATCCTGGGAGTAAGGGAGCAAAGCAGAGACGCAAAGTTAACCTCAGTCTCCAAATGGCACAGCACATCAGTGATAAAGCTCCTTCTTGCAGAGTGCTAAGAAACTGGTTTAATATTAATCTATCAAATATGCCCACCTCTCTCAAGTGGATGTGCCACTAAGACAAATTATGAACTGCCATCCTCTGATGTCACCGGCCTTGCCACTTTGCAATCAGAACAGCACCGGAACGGTACTTAACTCCTGAGAACAGAGGTTGCACGAGGTACATCTGGCACTGAGATCCTGTCACAGTGGGAAGAATCTCTTCCTTCCAAAACACTGAGCTTCTCCAATAAACTGGAGGTTAGAAACAATCCTGCAAAATAACTGATGGTTTCATCAAATGTACAGGGAACTCGAGGCTGAAATGTCTATTTTGCTTGACAAGCGAAGCAGACGCACTGAGATGGAGACAGTAACATACATTAACTACAGACTTAGTGAGAGGGTATCAGAAAACATTCTGAGTTTTCAGAAAGCCTTCTTTATAATCCCAAAATCACATGTAAGGCAGTTATGGCAAATCTTTGGCTGGCTTTTCTTGCCAGAAACAACTGCAGGTTACCAAAAAGTCAGCCCTATCGTAGGCCTGCATCATCAGCACACACAAAAACTTGTATTACTCCAGGGAAACAAGTCCACCATCCTCAGAACCCTGAGGAATGTGTTTTTAATGGTCACTGCATCCAAAGTCAGTGGTTACCATAACCAAGGCATAACCAAAATTTCAATCAAATGCAATACAATCACAGAGCAGTAACAATTCAGCCTTGGTACAGAAAAAGAAGCCCACCACTAATCTCCATGGAATCACTAAAATTCAATATATTTGAAGGTTTCACAACATGCCAGATTTCCTTACCATCATACACGATGTACTTCCCAGTTTAAAAGCACCAGCAATGTGCAGGGATGTTGCCTGCAGAACACGCAGCCAGGGAAACACCACAAATTGACTGCAATGCCAAAAAAAGCAGCAACACGGAATAGGAAGATCTGGCCAGGTAACAACCCTGCAGGACCACGCCTGGGAGCTACAGGGAACCAGAAGCTGAATATAACCCAGCAGCATCCCACATGACAACACAGATACCCTGGATGTCTGAGCAGGAGCAGAGCTCTAAGGCACAGGCAAATATTCCTCAGCTCTGTTTCAGTGCCAGTGAGGTGCATTCCACAGGAAAGTGGTTCCATGAGAGCAAGCTCATGGTCTGAATAACCAGCAATCCAGAAAGCACGACAAAATCTTGGGAAAAGTTCAGAGAAACTGGAGCCATCCAGGCTTTGGAGGAACTGGAGTGTGCATTTCTGCAGAGGAAGATCAAAGAGATGGAACAGAACAAGAAAACCAGCCAGAAAGCTGACCCTGCTCGAGGCCAGGAGGCAAGACAACGTCATGGCCCCCTCCAAGCCTGTGGTGATGTGTGCTGCAGCCCTGAGATTCCCCAATGGGCCCAGCAGAAGAACACAGTTCACCCAACTGACCCATGACAACAAAGCAGACACACACCCAAGTCATGTCTGAATAGAAGACCACATAACAAACCTCAAAATCAGAAGCTTACTGAACTCTTTTTCTGCCTCTCCTTCTAGATTTCATCATCCTCCACTATTTTAATATAGTTTCAAGTATTTGAAATAGATTTAAAAATTTATTGTTACAGCTATTATCTCCATACTACTGATTTCACAGTGAATGCTGTAGAACACCTTAAAACTCCAAAGGAAGTTGTCATCAGCTCCATCCACTATGCATTTCATTTCTCCTCACACCAGCCTTCCCAGCATGCTCCTACTTCATCTCTTTTTTCTGTCCCCTCTTATGAGGACCAGCTGAGGGAGCTGGGGAGGCTCAGCCTGGAGAAAAGGAGGCTGAGGAAGGACCTTATCATTCATTACAACCACCTGAAAGGAGGATGTAGCCAGGTAGGGGATGGTCTCCTTCCCCTGGTAACAACCAATAGGACAGGAGGAAATGGCCTCAAGTTGCACCAGAGGAGGTTTCGATTGGATAGCAGAAAAAATTTCTTCACCAGAAGGGAGGTCAAGCACTGGAACAGGCTGCCCAGGGAGGTGGATGAGTCAACCACCCTTGGGGTATTTAAAAGACATGTAGATGTGGCACTTGGGCCCACGGTTCAGTGGTGGGCTTGGCAGTGCTGGGTTAACACTTCAGCTTGATGATCTTAAAGGTCTTTTCCAACCTAAATGATTCTGTGATTCTGAAAACAAAAATGTTTAGATGAAAGCCACAAGCTGAAGTATGAGAGATACACTTTATCCTCCCTATCAGCACAGTTTTAAATACATCAGGGAGGACTGAGGGATATTGATAGCTGAAAGGTCTGCTCATTTGAGTTGACTTCTACAGCACATTTTTTCGCTAGATCCACTTTTGCGAAAGTCAAAGTGTAATAAACAAAGTTACTCTCTGTAGAGTTATTGACAGGAAAAAAAAGAGTTATAAGTAGTATTGATTTGGGGTGAAATGGTAGAACGTGACAATCAATAGAGCTTAGTCAGATATAAAATAGAAGGAGTCACACAAGTCATGACAGGATTATTACAGGAGACAAATCCTGGTATCAGCCAAGGAAGGGAAGAAGCTGTAAATGGGATCCAAAATGTAAACTGTGGATTACTTTATAGAAAAATAACCCTAAACTATTTATTTTAATGTTTTAATATGGGAGGTAGTTTTTATTTCTGCATATTGTCAGTGTTGTTTTTCTAAAGCTTTTGAAACAAATTCTTTCCACCTCCATAGTATTTTCATTAAATGTCATCAAAGCTCTTTTCAAATCTCTGAGAGAAGTATGATTATCCTTATTTAACAGATAATGAGAAGATAGAAAGAGGCTGGGGCTACATTTTCCAAACTAGTCAGTAATGCCGCGTGCCTTGTGTCTAAATACACAAATCCATAAAATGAGAGTCCTACAGAAACAATATTTTCAAAGTCCTAAGAAATCACAACTTTGGTCAACAGCTGCTTACAAGTTCCCAGACTCTGGGTCACAGGCTGGGGAGCCAAAAGCTGAGCCCTCACAGCAAACACAGCAAGCTGTGTAAGCACAGTGAGCTTGCTCACATATACAACAGAGCCTAAAATAGGGATGCTAATTCACAGTCCTCTGTTCTAATTACAAAGCTCATTATTTTTACCACTCGAATGACTCAGGGTGAAGGGAACCCAATAACCACAATATTCTACCACATGAAAGGACTGTACATTTGCTGGGATTTACACAGTGCCTACCTTCTGAGCACAGCCACACTGGAAAATAATAGCAATAGTCAGAACAGCAATGAATGCTTTTCACCGCTGATTATGCCCATGCACAATCGTTCAGTGCATTGCCTTTTCCTAGACACTGGACCAAAAAAAACCCCAAATTATTGAAAGATATTAAAATGCCTTACAAATGAAATTTGATACAGAATTAGTTACACTACCAAGGTGAAAGGCAGCAGCATTAATAATGATCAACATCGCACAACAATTTATTGCAGGCTATGATGAAAACTATTCCATTTGAGGGAGATATAAGCCATATTTTGAAAAACCTCTTGCACTAATCAGCTAAATAAATGCTGACAATCAAACCGTGGGATATGCGGAGCCTCGGGGAGGAGGGGGCCTTGGAACAGCTTCATTTTTATGAATGGAGCCATAAGAAGGAGGTTAGAGAAGGACAGGAGCACACACAACTCCAATCCCAAGAAAGGCACAGGACAGGCTGAATAGCACCACCACACTGAAACATGAACTGGCCAGGAAATCAAGGGTTACACAGTTGGAATAAAATAATTTTTTTTTTTAAAGCCATTAATTTCTAAAGAGGGATATGTACTGACTGCAATAGTTTAAAAGCTTGTTTAGCTGGAATCACATTTGCAGTCACAGGATTTCTATTGGAAAATGGCATTATTGTCTCCAGAGGGAAAACTAGGACTGAATCACATCAGGAGGAGGATGGACAAGATGACCTTTTGAAGTCTTCTTCAGCCGTAGTCCTGTAAATCCATATTCAGTGACAGAAAACACATCTGGATTGGAGCTGCTGGGGCTTAGGCATTCAAATCAGAAAATTTTGGCATAAGTCTTTGGCATGAGAAGAAGCCCAAGCAATTTTTATATTGGGCTCTGTCTGCCATTAGTGATGCGATTCAATCATAAAATGGCTTATTCCCCCAACACAAACATGTAATACCATGCCAGAGTAGGAACATGAAGCTGCTCTCATTATCACAGCTAAGTTCATTTTACAGCAAAGCAGTTTACTTTAAGACTTTTCCAGTAATCCAAGTCTAATTACGGAATCAATTTAAAACAATTTTGTAATTAAAAGTACCTGCTGAAAATATCTCACAGGCTCAGTAATTTAAATGATAGTGTTAAAAATGTAATTAAAATTAAAAAGGCCAAATGAGGCTGGGTCGCTCCTCCACTAGGAGAGTGCTGAAGGACGTTGCATTTGCAGACCCGAATCGCCAGCTTCCTCCCCAAATTCCTGCTTTTCCCAGCTGCATGGGGATTTCGCACTAAGAGTCATCCAAGAGATGTCTGAGCGGACCGCGGCGGGGCAAGGCTTTTTTGTTTTCTAATTTTAAAAATCACGCTGTTTCAAAATGAAGCTGTACTTAGAGAGAGCCAGTGCTCCCTAGCCGGGGCCGGGGTGAGGCTCCCTCCTGCCGGGGGTCCCCGCGCAGGGTGCCAAAGGCTGCGCGCCCCCGCGCAGGGGTGCGGTGGGGAGCGCAGGGGGGGAACTTTCCCCGCTCCCCCCGGGTCGGGGCTGCGGGGGCGGCTGGGGAGGGGGTGCCGCGGGCCGGGCGGAGGAGGGGACCGGGGACGGGGCCGGGGCCCCTCACTCACTCACCGCCCGCCGCCAGCCCCGGGCCGAGGCTCAGCGCCAACTGCAGCCACAGCGCCGCGGCCAGCGCCCGCCGCCGCGCCGCCGGGAGGGCACCGCCGCCGCTCGCCTGCTTCCCATGACACATCTTCTGCCCGCCAGAGGCATCCGGTTCGCCGCCACCTGCAACGAGAGAGCCGCTCCGCCTCGCCGCTGCCCGGGGCTCCGCGCCGGCTCCGCGGGTCGCCCCCGCCGCCCCCGCCACCCGCGGCGCGGCTGCCCCCGCGCCGCCCCCCGCCAGCCCCGGGACGCGCTCCCGCCCGCCCCGCCGCCCTCCCGACCCCGCGGCTCCCCCGGCCGTGCCCCCCGCCGCCGCTACCTGCGGGGGCCCCCCCGCCAGAGCCGGCGGTACCTCCGCGGCTGCTGCCGCCGCCTCCGCCGCTGCGGCTCGGCAGCCTGCCGGGGCCGGGCGGAGCGCACACGCACACACTCGCACACACTCGCACACCACACGCGCACACAGGGACGCGCACACCGCAGCCGGCCGGCCCTACCTGGGAGCGGGGCAGCGGCAGCCGCAGCGCGCACCTGCCCGGCCCGCCCGCCCGGCCGGCGCGGAGCGGAGGCGCGGGGAGCCGTGCGCGGCGGGAGCGCGGGCAGCCCCGGCGCGCCGAGCACGCATGGCAGCCGCGGGCACGGCTGCGCCGCCGCTCCGCGCTGTCCCGCCCGGGCACCCCGCGGCAGCCCGGCCCGGAGGGGCACCCGATGCCCCGCGCCGGGGGGCGCCCCAACACTGCCAAGGGCAGGGGAAGGCGAAGTTAAGGCTTCGCTCCCGGTAGTTTCTGCTCGTTTTCACCTCAAACGGGGTTTCGTGGTGCGCAGCTCTGACGGAGCATCTTTGGAATGTCCTGTGCTTCGTCACGTAGGCAGAACGTTAGACATGAGACACAGTTCAGCAGCGCTGGTGGCAGTGCCACATCTTTCACAGTTTTTGGGAGTGGGAAGGTGTATTCCTGAGCACTCGCTCCCGTCAGCTGCCATTGGGGAAAGGCAGGACGCCTGGGCCTGCCGACTGGAGCAATTTGCTGTTAGGAATCAGCATCCAGCTCTATTTAGTGAATCTGTGAAATTCACTACCACGAATCACTGAATCAGAGACACTGTCTCCTGGCTCCCGCAGCTGTGGTAGCTCTGTGTTTCCTGGTGCCATTTCCAGTGTGCTGTTAGGGGTATTGCCCCTTTGCCCACAACTAGGCACTGCAGCTCTTCCCTTGCTCAGAGGTAGCAGAGGGTGCCCTCGAGCTGAAGAGGACTCTGTTAAGCAGATTAAGGTATTTGGCGCACTCCTGGGACGCAGCAAGGGGAACAAAACCAGGGACAAGGGATGACACATTTGTAATGAAACATACCTAGGCTCAATGCAAACACAGACCCAAAGGTACGTGGGATCCTATTAACATCACGTGGAAATAGCACATTCCGATGCTTTGAAGTTAATAGTAAACACTGGTAAAGTTGGAGTTCTTTTCAAGTGTCTCAGCTACCTGATGCTGTCTCCTCCAAGTTAAAACTTAAGGCTCTTCAGGAGGGATTTTAGTTCAAATCATGTACCAGTTCAAAGGCCAGTGTAAGAAGCATAGCTCTTTATCTACCCTGGAGAAAATGGGCATCTCACAGCGAAATGCAGGTATTTTGCTAAGAATGGGGAAGTATGTGGCCAATTTTCAGCGAAGAGAATGTATTATTTCTGAAATACCTTTGCTGCTCCTTTTAAACAGGGAAATTTGGAAACTATAGAACTTTTTCGCCGAGCATCATTTCCTGATCAGGTAAGTTTTCACGTCCCCAGCCAGCCCAAAGAGGGAGTTCAGGTCAGTAACAGCCCTCTTAAGCTGTGCAAATACAGCACAGGCACAGTTACATTATAGAGATGTTCTTCAGAGGCAGTAAGCCATTGACTATTAACAAGTGGCAGGACAGAGCAATAATGCAGCGATTCCTGTTGTCTGTAGTAAGAGGATGTTTATGTTACTGGTTTGGTAGCTTTGATTTTTGAAATCAAAATAGCAAAAGATAATGTCCTGAGCAATCTGACATTATTCCTGTTCTCCATCAATTAAAATGCAAAGTGCTGGATGCAATGTCTACTTTCAGTGTGGATGGAGCACCCAGATACACCCTTCTGAGGAGGAAGAGGCAAATGAACTAACGTCTGTCAGTGTTGATAGGAACTACTTATCCCTTGTTTCTGCCATTTACTCCTATCCCCACGTGTGCAGCTGCACCTCGGACACCATCCAGCCTGAGGAAGGACAAGTGAGTACTCCAGGCACCTGTCAGCCACCTCACGTGAGTAGGAGCACCACCACTTCAAACAGCACCAGGAAATCAAGGTTTGCTTGTGCAGCAGCTCTTCTTCAAAATCTTAATGAACTGTAACAATTCACCTCTTACTGAGCAGGGCATGTATGTAGGATGCAAGGAGGTGGCAGTGGCTGAAGGGGCTGGGGGGATGCCCCCCCCCCCCCCCCATTTGATGAAGGAATTAATTTAGCGGGGATTCCTATTAGCCAAGAGCAGGGAAGGGCTCCTGCAGCCCAGGAAAGCTGGGCTAAACTGAGTGAGGAGCAGCAAAAGCTGGAGAAGGATGAAGCCTGAGGCAACCCCGACCACAGAGTGGCAGAGGGGAAGGAGCTGCTTCGCTTTGGCTTGGGCTTTGTTTCTGGAAGAGATGGATGGATGGATTGCCTGAAGGGCTACAACCGCTCTGTGACCAAATCTGACATCTGTAATCAATTTTAGTGCATCCTCCTGAGCTGAAGTGGGGCCAGAGCAGTGATCAGTGGGCTGGACCTGAAGCTCTGAGCTGCTGCTACATAGCACAGGCTGCAAAATATGGGAGGATTTGTCCCCTGGTTATCCCACCAGTGTTTCAAGGCCACAGATGTCATGATTTCTGTGCCTTCCTACACTTGGCTGCCCCTCCACTACTTTTTTTAGGCAAGTTCCAGATGAGCCTCAGACCTGTGGGGACTAACCCTGAATTGCATCTGGTGGGGATAAACCCTCCCTGGTGCTGGTGCAGGCGGGCTGGAAACAAGTCAGAGAGATTATGTGACATTGTTTTGCTTCATATGTACTCACAAAGTTGCTTCCATCTCCCTGCACTGCTTCTGCAGCTAAAAATGCCACCCCTCAGAATGAGGATGAAAAGTGCCAGTGCTCATCTGCACCCTCCAGACTCAGGTTCCTGTTGTTTGGGCCCAGGAACATCGAGGTGGTGCTGGGAGCGGGGAGAGATCATGTCTTCCTCATGGCAGGTTGTGGGTGCTGCCATGTGGTGAGAGGTGTTCCTGGCCAGCTTCGCTCTCCTTGGAGGGAGAGGCTTCAGCTCTGCTCCAGCTGGTGCACACAGTCGGCTCCTGGCTGCTTGTAGCAAGTGCAGGGTGGGCATCCCAGCCAGATTCTGGCTGGCTGTGGGCTTACAGCTTATCTTCTCCTGGGGTTTTGTAATCACCTTCATGAATAAACAATTGTGTGTATAACTCCTGTAGTTGCAGGATTTTAGTTTAGTCTTGCCATACACATTCATCTGCTTCATTCTCTTATTTTTATCTTCTCATGTGCACTCTTTTATTTGATAATCTTATTCCAAGGCCTGTACTGGGTAAAAAGCTAGATTGAAAAATTCGGTTAAATGCATCCAACCCAAAAAGTGGCCCCTCACTCCAAGAGCAGTAACATTGACTCTGCTCAGGACTAGGAATATGAAGGCCATGCCCACCCTACACAGCATTTACCCTGAATCCTTAATACAAAATAATAATTTTCTCTCAGTGTGAAGGTGAGGAAGTGTCTTTTGAAACATCCAAGGCAATGTGAGAGTCCATGGCATCACCAGTCCAAGTGGTGCCCTTGCAACATGAACCTGTGTTGCACAGCTACTGCCATGGCACATGAAAGTGCTTGAGAATGCTCAGAAACCAGGACAAAAGTGGGACGACAGGAGCAGCCAAATCTGCTGTAGTCTCGTTGACACTGCTCACTGGGAAGGTGTGTGGACTAAATTATTTCCAGAACTGCCAACAGGTATTGTTTCAAAAGGGAACAAATTCATTCACTCCAAAAAAGAGCTAGGGAATGAATGAGCTCACTCAGTCCTCCACCATCCTGACAGGAAAGGGAGGAGAATTGGGGAGAAAAGAGAAGATGTTCATGGGTTGAGATCAGAACAGTTTAATAATTGAGATAAGAACAGTTTAATAATTGAAACAAAGTAAAATATAGCAAGAATACTAATGATAATAGTAATTAGAATTAAAAGGATGGACACAGAGAGAGAGGAAAAAGCCCCAAGAGAAACAAGTGATGCACAACACAGTTGCTCACCACACTCTGACTGATGCCCAGTAAGAATTGGTCCCTCCTGGCCAATTCCCCCCAGTTTATGTCCTGAGCATGAGTCTCTGTGGTGTGCAATATCCCTTTGGCCAGCTCAAGTCAGCTGTCCTGCCTGTGCTCCCTCATGGCTTCTTGTGCAGCTCCTCGCTGGCAAAGTATGGGAGACAGAAAAGTCTTGATTTAGAGTAAGCACTACTCAGCAACAACTAAAACATCAGTGTGTTGTCAACACTGTTCTCATACTGAACCCAGAACACTGCACTTACCAGCCACTAAGAAGAAAATCAGCTCTATCCCAGCCAAAACAAGGACACTGTGGTAAGAGTCAGCTGGAAAGGAAGCTTTGAGGTCCAAATTCTTGGGCTACCTAACATTCTGGTCCGCCTCAGTGCATGAGTGGTCATGGGCATCTTTAATTTTCTAGCAAAATGTAACCCAAAATATTGGGTATTGGATTAATCGGTTGGGGGTTTTAATTATCACATTAAGATAATCATTCTCCATGATTTATCTGCTCGAAAACAAGGCCAGAAGGGATTGTCCTGATGATGTGGCTGCTGGGTAGGCAAGTTTCATCCTTAAACTGGACTCCAGAAAGGGTGAAAATGAAGTGGTGAGGATTGTAGCTGAGGGTCATGAGAGAATTTTTCTGTGGCAGTGTGAGACTGTAAAAAAAAAAGACCCCAAGGCATGTTAGTGACAGTCAAATGAGTAAAGGGGTGGTCAGTCCTTGGGGAAAAGAACAGCTTAACACAGAAGACTGCAAGTAACAATTTTAAAATATAAAATGGCAATGACTGGCATTGAGAGTTGGCTGCAGAGCATCATTCCAGGCTGAAAGTACATATTGTTGCAAAACATCCTCCAGACCTCCTGGCCACAGACCAGCTTCCCATTTCATCGGCCACAAGGAAGAGCTGTTGCCTCGAGCTCACAGGTATCATGCTGTAAACAAAATTCTGCATGCAAAATTAAAAAGAAGAACTCAAGCATCATCTAACAAAATGCCAGGAGTTGCTAAAGGGAGTTCTGAATGCCTCGGAAGGCACAAAACTATTCAGGGCTAAGATTTCATTATGACCTTGTTGTGTCCTTATGAAAGATAATAGCCTGAGATATGCTGTATTACTTGTATTCTTAACAGGCTCAAGCTTTCAAGCATTTTCAAGTAAAAACTTGTTTGTTGAACTCCCTTATATATCAGATAAGGCATTCAGTCACTTCCTTCACACCCAGAGTACACTGTATTTCCCTTCGAACTCAGAAATATTAATGAACTGATATTTCACAAAAATAGGGTGTGCATGGGTGACCTGGGCAGATACACATTATTAAACCATGTAGGCAATAAATAGATGCTTTGCAAAGAAAGGTTTTGTCTTCTTAGGTGTTAGTGGTGTTGTCTTACTGTTAATATTCAGGAATTAATGAGTTCCTGAGTGCTTTCCAATCTATTGCCAAGTGTGCTCTGGTTCCCAGAAGGGTACTCCTGCAGACCTTCTTCTTCACCATGGCATTGCCTTTGCTTGATTCTGCAGGAGACTGACCCTCTACACGTCTCTGGGTAGATTTGCACTGGAAACCTTGATTTCATAATTTCCCTCCATCCATGTCTAAAAAGGCCAGCTCTCTCACCTACCTCAGCCTGAAGAGGGTGGTTGCTGGACACGCAGTAATTGCAGGGATCGCAGGAAAGCAATTATTCTGAACAGGATACTTTAAGGTGATTGCTTATAAGAGAGGCTTCCCCTCACAAGTGTGCTTTCAAAAACAGGTAAGCAATTAGGAGGATAATTATTTTGATGAATTCTCAACCACTAACAGTTATGATGGCTCAAGAAAAGCAGCCCTAAAATTGTAGAGTCCTGATTCTGCAGATGCTAAATAGTGCTGGCTCCTTTCGACTGCTGCCAAATTCAAAGGAGAGCTGAAGGCATTCATTTTCTCACAAAGTCAGGATTTAAGAAAAACCTTTCTCTTCCCTAAACATAATCACTCTTGTTTGAAGGGAGATGGGGGCACCCTGAAGAAAATGACAGGAATATGAAAGGAGAATTCTTTTTCCTTCACTGAGCCTTTAGTACTGACAGCCATAAACTCACATCTGGGACCAATACACAAACATTAATAACCAGCCATCAGTGTAGTTTTACCAATTAGTGCTAATTACATTTCATTAGAAAAACTGGCAGCATAGGGAGGGTGGAGTTTGAACTACTTTTTTGTTTCCTACTGACCTACATAACTAATGAAAAGTTTTATTTAACAGAAAACCATGCTTTATTTTTATTTCCATCAACACGGTTTAGAGGACATCACAGAAATAAATGATACCTGGCTAATTGGAGAACTGGACCAAATCACATTTACTGGGAGGCCAATTCTTCAGCTGAACACATGGGGGTTTTTGTACTCTTCTGATTACAGCCAAATTGAACTTGCCACTAGTCCTGTGACTACATTTGGCCCTTGCTTTCCAGTAAACAGTAATTTCCAGCAGAAGAATATAAAATGAAACAATGCCAGGAGCTGAAACAATTTAAATCGGTTATGAGTGCTTTTCATTTCATCCCCTCAGACCAGAAGAGGCTCGAAAACACAAAATGCAATATGTAGTGTTTGATTTGAAACACCATTCTAAGCCCTGAATGGTATTCATCACCCCTAAGTACAAACCCATGATGAATTTCCCTATGCCCACAGTACACTTGGCACAGTTGATTTCCTGTGCATTATGATACCTGAAGTTCTGCATAAGGGGACCCCAGTGTCTTTCACCTCCAGCTCACAAGTTCATTACTCGCTGGTCTGTTTAAATTAAAGCGCTCAGCCCCATCCATTTACATCCTGGAAAAGTCCCCAAATCCTACTTTCTGATCTTTTCATCAGTCTGGAAGAGGCAGACTGAGGAGACACACACCTGACTGCCACAGTGCCTTTGGGGTGGGCAGCACGGCCCCTGGCACAGGGAACTGCACAGGGACTGCAAGACATAAATTCCTTCCCACCACTGTCTGAACTTACAGCTACAAGCAAGTCCTCCCGACTTGCCCCAAAGGTATATATACCCCCCAAAGAAATCCACATTCAAAATTGCAACCTCCAGACCCGAACTCAGCTGCAGTTTAAGTCAAAGGCACTTCACTCTTCCTTAGCAAAAATTCCCAGGAGTTTGCAGTCGTGGCTGTGGGCTCAGCCCTGGCTGCAGGGATCTTGTGGCTTGTCTAGGTAGGGTTGTACCTCTGTGTGCTGGCTTTCACAGAAGCTTTCACAATGCTTCTGATAAGAAAAATGTCTTTCAAACCAGAGGGGTTGCGCCTTCCTTTGTCCAAACAGAGCAGCTGAGCAATCCACTCAGGTGCAGGAGAAATCGGCTTCCATGGCCCTTGGATTCTGGCCCTTGCATCTCATGTCTCTGCAGAGTTGGTGTAGACAGAGTGTGTTTGCCAAGAAGCATTTAACTAAACCATGTAGAAATGTAAAAATTTGTGCACTACCTTTTTCCTTGCATGGAGAGCAGCTTTATGTATTCCTTGAGGACACAAGGAAAGAAGAAAAAGGAATTGCAGTAGAGTCCCCATGAGAGAGGAGAATGAGAGAGCTGAAGCAGATGTGTTCAAACATATTCTTTGAAAGGCTGTGACAAAAATAGAGCAGCTGGTTGAGAACCCTTCCAGTGCAAATATCTGTACCTTTACAATCCTAAAGGTAGAATAAGAGAAAAAATTAAAATGTCACAATTTTATAGCACTGCATAATGACTTCCTAAGATGTTGAGATTTTTCATATTGAGTCCTAACTAAATGCCATGCAAAACCTTAGCTTCATAACATATGGTCAAATACGAATTCAGAGAATTAAGAATTAATTTACATGCATCTTATGTATTCCATGTCTACACATTTTTATGTTTCTTGATAGGCATACAGCAATTTGCATTAACTTCATTTCATAGCAAAACCATGGAAAAGCTGCAAGAGGGTGGTTCTACCAGTGTTACAGTAGAATTTTTGTAACTTCCTTTGGCATCTGTTCTGATGCATATACTAAAAACCACAGTATCAGGCTCCAAAACTTTTCCAAAATTCCACAATGTGAAGTAACATCCATATAGTGTGGACTAGTGCAGACAGAAGAAAGGGAGCAGAAAGAAAGATCCTAGACAGAACTCGATATGAGCAGACCTTGAAGAAGCAGAGATTTGGATTTGAGCTGTTCTCATCTTTAATTTCCATTATTATTTTCTACCTTTTGCACACAGACACAAAAATAACTCTTTCCTGCTGTAGCCACATTACCACTGAATTGTGCCAAGTGTATCAGCTGTTCATCTGGCTCTCAGTACAGGCAACAGTTCAGGTTTGTTCAGGTTCCTCCCTGCATGTGATCCTTTTCTTCCTTTCTGCTGATGCATTTTTGTAGTTAAATATCTGTCCGCTCTTATCAGGTGAAATAATAACAAATCTAAAGCTGTCTGGAAAATACATGATCACCATTACTGCTTGCTGTTGCCACCCTGAAATTCATAGCAACAAGAGGATTAGCTTGAATTGAAGACTAAACTAGATTAGGTTCGATCAGCTATTCTCCTTTAGCAAAAGAAACTCTAAACAAAACAAAAATCCCTCCAAAAAACCAAAAATAACAAATAACATCAGCAGTTCCTAAAAGGAGGGGTGCAAGTAGGTCAGGAGAAGTCCAGCCAGCCCTGAAGGTTATGCATCAGGGTTGTGAATTTGGTGGCTGTCCCTGCCCTCTCTGATCCATAGAGGCAAAGCTGTGGGTGGAGAGCAACTGAAGGCAGGAGAAGAGGGCGAGGAAAAAGGGAATTGTTGGAATTGGGGTGAGTTACCCTGTGATAATCTGTTTGGGAACAGAAAACATGGGAGTGAGAGTAAACCCTCCACGGTCTGGAGAAGGAGAGGGCAGCAGCCTGCCAGGGACACTTTGCATGAGGCAACAGCATGGATTGGAAAGGGTGCTGCCTTCCTCTTTTCTTCATGTCCCTGCCTTTTCTGCACAAGGTCTACTGCACCCTCTGGGGAGCGACAACAGCTCCCCAGAGCAAGGGCTGAAACCCAGCCTAGCTGCACAGAAAAAGGAATTCTGCCTTTTTTTGTCATGCATAAGATGACTTTCAGATAGTTAGCTCCCCATGGGAGTCATCTAATTCTTCATGCTTGCTAATGAAAAGCAAATCCAGCCAGGTCTAGTCTTCCTCAACAGACTAATTATCATAATATTAATTATTCCTTTTTATTAAGTTTAGTGCCATTTAAAGCTTTGCCCTTCTTTGTACTTAGGTGTTAAGGTTATATTATTTATATGTGATTGTTTTGTTTAAAGTGTAGAACACAAACTGAAACATAAACTAACTTTTCTGGCAATGCCAACATATTTTTGGTGTATAAAACACCAGGTATTAAATACATGGGTGGGACTATGTGTGGTGGTGAGACGGTAAGAACTTCACATGACAAGCTTTCAAAATCTAATGCTAATTAGATCTTCATCTGCTCAGACCTTCCATGTGTCCCTGACCTCTCTATTTTTCTCAGTTGCCCCAGTATATTCTGTATGCTGGAGCACATTAGTGTCTGGTTAAACCAAAGTTTCCAGGACATCCAGTTTTCATGTGTTGGTTTGTTCAAATACTCGGTTACTTTCCATGTGAGAATAAGATCTTCAACTATCCAAAATGAGTTTGTCAACTTCAGCTCCCAAACAATGATTTCTCAGAGTTTTTTTCACTTAGATTTCCCCTTGCCCTCATTTGGAGTCCCTTCATAACTGTACTTTTTCTCACGAAAATACTTCAGTAGCACATTTGAAGCACTTCACAAGATTCTTAAAGGTAAGAGCGAGGTCTTCAAATTTCTCACACTGAGAGTGTTAAGAGGGAGCTTTTTTGAGCAGCTCCAGGGCCACCTGGCACAGGGGAGGCTGAGCAGGGGCAGGACCTCTAGATGGTCTAGATGATCATTCTATGATTCTATGATTCGATTCTGTGACAGGGGCAAGCCTGAGCTGGTGGCCCATGTGATCTGGACCTGTTCCAGCCACCTCTGTGCTCACCACTACTGTGGCACTAAAGGAAAAGTACTGCTGGGCAGAGAATGCCTTGGCTGAGCTTGCTCCTGCATCGTGGGAAGCAAGAAGAGGGGGGTTTTGAGTCCCCACCTTTGCTAGCCACTGGCACCAGCTTGGCTCTGCTGAACTCCTGTGCAGGGAGGCAGAAGTCTGTACCAGGGTGGAAAAGGCTTTGCTCCATCCTGATGGGAAAGGGCAGGAAAAAATGGACATTTCTCTCTAAAGAGGTGGTTCCTTCTCTTCTTTGGAGCTATAAACTTCAGGCTTGGTTTCACTATTGAGAATATTCCTAGCAGCCCCTTTTTCAAAGGGATTTCTCCATGCTGAGTGATGGCAGCCACCAGCCCCAACGCTGAGCTGTCCTGCCCAGTGGTTCCTCCCTAAAAAGTCCCTAAAGAAAAGCCCAAACTGCCTTGTACCCAGCCTGAAAGGAACTGAAAATGTTTGCTGTCATGTCTTTTTGTCCCTCCTCCATTCCCCACACTTCATAAATTCTCATCTATAATTGATCGTTATATGTTGTCCTTGCTTATTGATTGTATATCACTGCTTATTCCTAATTGCTGCTTTCATTTTTTTTTTTTTTTTTTTTCAGAATCTGGCTTTCAGGAAATGCTGTCATCTTTCTTGGCACTGGAATCACGGCGTTTTGGCTGTTTAATGAGCTCTTCTTGAAAGAGCTCACAGTTCTCCATCACATTTTCTCCTTCTGAGTTTTTTTTTTCCTCACTGTCACTCTCTTCATCTTTGGGAAACTAGTCCTTCTGAAACACTAAAAATGTGTAAAAGTCTGTTTTCTTTTTGCCCACTGTAAATACTGGCAAGCAGTGATTACCATTCCATGGTTGACCACTTAGATTTACCTGTAACAGAAGGGCCCAGACTAGAGTTGGAGTGGGTCTTTGAGGTTAGGAAGTTACCCTTGTAACTTCTAGAAAAATAGTGCCTTTGGAGTAGTCTTGAAGGATATTGCAGCTCTTTCCTTACACAAAGAGTATGAAGAAATGGGGGACTGTGAAATTTTAGTTGTAACTGATTTGAATCCAGGAGTTCTTGTTCAGTCCATCACGGTCAAGTCAAGAATCATTTTTCTAACATTGGAGACTGTTTGGGTAGCAGGTTGTATTTCAGCTGATGATTTATTTATAAATCTGAGGAAAAGGATTATTTATGACTGCAAATGCAGGATAAATTGTAAAATTTTACCTGTAACCAGAGTTACAAAGCTTCAGCATATATTTTATTCACAAGCTTCCTTCCTTTTACATTATTTAGCAAACATAACATTATCTCATTATATGTGGTCTTTGCCCCAAAGAGTTTGCAGTCTCATTCAGGCACTGAAGATTTTTTAGCAGAGGAAAGCATAATGAAGTAATTAGCTTTGAAATAAACAGACATCATTGCAGATTAGAGAGGATGCACATTAATTAAGGCATCATCCAGAACCCTTTTCCTGCAAGGCACACGTTCTGCCCCAACCATGGCTAAAGACGTTACAGACAGGACTTCACTGAAAGCAGAGACATTTCCCTTTGGACTATGACTGTGAAGTCATTCTATCCATGCCAAGATCAGAAGTCCATCAGTAAAACTGAAAGGAGAGTGATTTCAAAAGCCATACATTATGTTTAGCTCTCCTTACAATATACTCAGAGCACTTCCCCGTGGTTTGATTTTGCTGGGAGCTGAAGCCACTGAGGTGCTCAGTCCTCTGGCAGAGTTACAGCACTGGGAATTATTGCACCACAGTTCAGGGCCATTTACCACGCCTCGTCATACAGACAGTCCCTGAATTCAAATGGGAAGAATAATTTCATTAAATCATTTTTGTAACTGCATAATTTTAGTAATTAAAACCTTTACTTATACCTATTCAGGAATGAGCAGAATATTATATTAGTGTACTGCACTTATTAAATTTTTAAGGTTGACTGGTAGGTTTAGGGGTGATGCAAGACATAGTTAAACACCTTTGAGGAGAAAAATGGTCAAACAGCATTTTGATTAGTACAAATATGTGGGAATTGTCTCCTCAAATTTAGTTTGGTGGGAACAGATGGGCTTTTTCACGTACCTGATTTTGTGGCTATTTTGCTGTGCTTCAGATGTTTCTGAGGCACAGGTGTTTCTAGGCAACATTTAGAGAATTCCCCGAGGAAAAATATCAGCATAGGAAAAGCAAAACTAAAAGCTGCCTGACCCAGCCCCTGTACTGAGTTGGCATGTTGTCTACTTCTTCACTCATTCAAGGCTAGACAAATACACTTATTTATCTCTTTGGGCTTTGTGTCAAGCTTTTAGGTTATGATTTCCAAAAACAGTGGGAAACCCAAACAGAGCAAAGCCCAAGAGGTATGTAAGGGAGCGCTGAAATGAAGACATTCATCAAATACTGATAATCATTCAGTCATCTCCATAAGCATGGACAGGACATGCAGCTGCAGTACATAAAAATCCTGATTTTATATATATATTTTTTTATCCTGCCAAAAGAAAATGGATATCTCACACACACACAAGAATTGCATGTAAGGGAACAAGGCTCAATACAGATTTAATCAAAATGTCTGATCCCAGCTTAGCTTAAAGGAAAATGAGAGAAATCATCTCACCTTCCATAATTCATTAGAAATGTAAGTTAGACACTACATTTGATTCAGATGAGTACATGACACTTTTTTCATTGCCTCTTGGCTTTCTCTGCCAGAAAGCTCTTATATCTCAACTTCTTACAAGATTGTTAAATTACTAGTCAGAAGAACAAACCTTTCAAAAGATTTAGAGGTTTTACCTTCTGGATTATATACCATGGTAATTTAATGCTAACAAGCTGCAGTGCTGACTAAGGCAATTTGATTCATAGGAATTTATGGGCTATTCAGAATATATCCTAAAGCATGATTACAATTATCTGACGAACTGTTCTGTGAGGAGGGGGCCTGATGTTGCATCCATGTCCTTCAAGCTTCTTCCCATTCCAGGCATCCCAACTCTGCTTCCTTCAGCAGCCACTGGCTGTGGCTGGGGCAGAGCTGCAAACATCCCAGCCATTGCTGCTGGGGCCAGACAAAACCTGCAGTGGGTTGATTCTACACCTAAAACCAGCATGCACAAAAGCAGGAACAACTGTTTAATAATCCTGGTAGAAAGAGACTTTCCTTTCCTGGTACCTTCACAATTCTGTTTATTCTCATTGCTATCCAAGCAAAGGCAGGATTGCCACAACAGCTTTAGGCACCTGCTGGAAACCGAGGTCACAAGTCCTTTGTAAATCACGGAGATTTGCCTTTGGCCCCAGTAGTTAGAGGATCGTTATTGAAATCTTTCAGCACTCTGTTTGCTCCTGTTTGCACTAGCACGGGTTATCTTCACTGTACTTCCTATGCTTGATCACAGGTAAATACACATTCCAGCATTACAAGCAGGAAAGTCCTTGGGAATATACAATTCTGAGAATATACAATTTACAGCTTCACCTTATCTGCTGTGACTATAAGGTAACAAATAGTAAAGAAAAAGACACGACAGCAAAAGAGTACAGTGGGGTGAAATTCTGTTTTCTCACCCTGGAATCAATCCCAGGAGCTACGCAGCTGAAGTAAGTGGATTTAAACTCAAGTAGATTAGAGCAGATTTAGTTCCTAGACTGTAACTCATATCTGCCTCTTATCTCATCATTGTCATGGTTGCACTATACTGTTAAAACTATTGAGGAATGATACCTTCATTTAACATTGCCCACAGATCTGTAACTCCAACTGTACAACCACCAGGTTTTAGCTGCTGCTGACTTGGGCTTCTACTTCAGTTCTTTTAGGAAAAGAAGATATTCATAGCCCTAACATTTTTCCTAATCATCATCCAAAGTGCTTCTAACTTGTACCGGCACTGCCTTCCTTCAACTCTGATGAAGCAACATCTTGAATGGCTTTGGAAAAGGAGAAATGCAAAGTGGCTTCTGTTCTTTCTAGTAGCAAAGCAAGTCAGCTTCCTAGGTCCTCTGATCTGAGCCACTTTCTTTTTGGCCTCTGCAATGTCTTCATCACCTCTGGCTGTTACATTACATATCCATCTATGATAATCATTCTGGAGTCATTTTAAGCTCTTATTTCTTGGTGTTCAGGTGCAATTGTTGTCAGTAATTCTAAAATAGAAGAGTTCCTGCACTCTGAGAAGGTACACTACTTAGTGCCCTGAGACTGAGTCTCCCCTGGCTGAATTCTCTTGGTGTTTAGACTGGCCCTGCCAGCTCCCCACTGAAAAGTTTGCTGCCAGCTTTGCTTATCAGGGGCTGCAATAATTAATTTCCTATTACTTTCCTGTGATGATGGATTAACCTTTTCAAGGATCTGAGGGAAGACTCCAGCTGTGAAAAGCACAACCACAGTGGGCATTGCCATTGCAGGCGCCAAGGAAGTCTGAGAGTCTGCTGCCTGCTCAGAGAATCCCCAAGCAAGCATTTCCATGTAAAGTGCTTCACACCATGCTCAATTGCCTAGAATTACAGATTGGAAAGTTAAAGGCTGTGCATTGACACCAATACAATAAAAGTTTTTTATGCACAATGGAAGAAATACCTGACCACTCTGCAGTATTTGTAGGAGAAATAATCTGCAATACCATTCTAACTGCAAAAGGAGGAAATCTGTTAAAACCAATCACATTATAATGTTTATGCTTATGTCTTGCATAAATTTCTTGCTCTCTATAAAGTTTGACTCTGATGAGAAGGAAAGCTGTGTTAGGAATGATTATGTGCTTATTTTCATAGAAATGATCCACCAATTTCTGAAGAAAACAACAGAAAAACCTGCATGAAAGATACCAGCTCTGACATCACGTTGCTACACTCATTTTCTTCTTGTAGCAGGTTCAGTTCATAACCAGGCGGAAACACCAATTTAGTGTAGTGGTTAGGTTCAAAATATCCATTACTTACTTATTTTCCTTCTGTGAGATAAGAATTAGGAGAAAGCAAAGCAGGCACAAAACTTAAAAGAATATAAAGAAGTTTATTAACAGACCTAAAAGAAAGAAAAAAAATCAGACTAAACCTTCAGAACACTTCTCCTCCCCCCACCTTTCTCCCTTCTCCCACTGACAATGTAAAAAGACAGCCCTTGAGATGTTCAGTCAGTTTACCACCTCTATAATAACCTTGTTCAGTCCATTTAGGGAGAGGAGTCTCTCTTGCTCATGCTATGGAGACATCTCCACAAGAAACAGTTCTCTCATGGCTTCAGTATCACAACCAGACAGGCACCCGGCATCTTCATCTCTAGGAATAGAGGCCCTTCTCCTTCCCTGGGAACAAGGGTCCTCATCGCTTTCATCTCTAGGAACAGAGGTCTTCTCCTTCCTTGGGAGCAAGGGTCCTCATCAAATTACAGCTACAGTCATTTGCTTATTTCAGCACAGATACTTTTGCTCACAATTGCAGTTTGAACGCTCCACCCCCCATGCTCTCATGAAATTACAGTGGGCACTCTGATGTATCATAGTCCATCACCACCATAGCTTTACAACAGAATTTCAGCTTCTAGGCTTGAAGCACCTCCTCTTTCTCCTCCCTCAGGGTTTCAGCTCTTCCTTCTTCACTGACTTTGGTGTCTCTGTGGTGTTTTCTTCACTTGCTTCCACCTTTCCTCTTCCTCTGACTCGGGAGAGGATTGATGTCTGCAGGCTCCATCTGTCCTGGAGGAAACTCACAGCACTGGAAGGGTTCATCTCAGCCGGCCCCGCAGCCGGCATTCGCCTCTCGCTGTCGGTCCCATCTTTGCCGGGCAGCGGCCTCAGATGAGTCCTTGGCCGCTGCGGGGCCGGGCCGGGCCGCGCTGCCGCGCGGAGCGGGGCTCGGGCTGCCCGCGCTGAGGGGCCGCGGGTGGAACAGCGCCCCCCGGCTCCAGCGCGGCCGCCTCCCGGCCCGGCCCCGCTGCGCCGCGCGGGCCCCGGGGACCTGCCCGAAGGCCGGAAGCGACTGAGCTTTCCCGGGCTCTGTTCCTTCTTAAACGTGGGTCACAGAGCCGTGTCAAGCTTCTTAAGTGGCTTAAAAAGTGGCCAATATTCAAACTGGCCAGCTGATAGGTTCTGTAAAGTCATAGAGGAAGCTGTAAGCACCTCTTTGCAAGAGAATCGCTTCCGTGGCTGATGGAGCCCTTTTTACCGAAAAAACAAACTATGCTAATCCATGACACTTCTACAAACACCAAAGTCTTGAGATAAATCTGAAAGTTCTTTAGTCTTTTAGACAAAAATGAACATACTCAATTGTGAAATTATAAGTTTGATACTGAAAACTCAAAAGCTATGGAAAAAACTTCCTTTTGCGGCAATATTTGGGTTTATGTTTTGTTTAGGGTGCAGTTGCTGAGGAAGCTGATCTATGAGAGCAAAGTGGATATATCACCCTCTACAAAGCAGTCAGATATGCATTCATTTTGAGAGAGAAGCCAGCGAGCTGCTCCTTCTCTCACTTTACTATTTCTTCACTGGCTAAAACACATAATAGCAAAAAACCCCAACCCAAGCCCCTGAACTAAACAAAACACGGATGTATTTCTACATTTTATTTAAATAAGCATTTGTTTGAAACCTTGCAAGTCTTCATATCCAGCAACACTAAAAAGCCTAAAGCAGAAAACACATAAAAAAGCAATCATAACTCACATCCAGGTACAAAAGGATGATGCTCTCCCTGTGCAGTTCACTGAGCCTTGTTCAAATAACTTCTGAAAACACTGCCCCACATGCTACTGCAAATCCCAGAACAAAGAGTAAAAAAGTTACTTCATATGCATTTCAACAGTCTCATCTAGTTGGGCTTGAAGAGAATTAGGTGTTTTCTAAGTATCTTGGACAGGATACTCAAAATTTAAATCCAGAGAGGGTCGTTAGGCATTATCAAAAATTTTAATATTTTCCCTCTTTAGTGTTTTGTTTGCAGTAGATGGTGAAGTTCTCATACTCCCTAGTGCCAAGATCTTGGTCTTCTAGATAATACCCTGCAGATCTGCTGGACAGGGAGATAAGTGCGCAGTTTCATGGGGGGTGTATCGGTGCTCCCACTGCTATGAGGATACTCACTGTGTACATAAATGGTTTTCTGTTTTGTAGGAATTTGAATATCTCCATACTCAGACCATTTATTTACTTTCAAAATCTGTATGGCTGAGTTATATGGCACAAACCAAATCTTTTATATTTAAATAGAGCAAACAGGGAATGCCACAGTGGTATGATTTCTTTTTATAACAGGAGCATTGTTTGCTGCAACCTTTGCAATAGAAAGGTAAGTGGATGAGCTTGCATGTTATTAATTCCTTTTCATTGTGGAAAAACCTAGTGATAATGTATTTTTCTTTGCCTTGATAAAATGAGCTTGAGTTTTCTTTAGTTGAATCCCTAAACATCAGGGGAACTCTGTTCAGCTGAACTGGTCATGCTGAGTCATAACAATTCAGAAGTTGAGCAGACAGAAATCTAATTATCCCACAACCCTCACCACAGATCAAGTCTCTCTGGGCAAAGGTTGGTGAGTATGACTAAATGACAGTGGAAATCTTATCCATTCAGCTCCTTCTAGCTAGTTATTGCACTAGGGATCAAGTAACAGTCTCAAACTCTGTTTTTCACATTGCCTCCTGCAATTTCAAAGCAGCCAGATGTAATCTGAAGATACAGATGAATCTGTATCCTTTTTAGATGGCATTGTGCAAATTATGCCTGCTTTATCCACAAAAATTGCAGCCAAGAGGAATCATGTACTTAATACTATCAATGTAGTGTGGCTGGCTCTTCAGGGGAGGTGTGGCTAACAGGCAGGGCAGATAACGCCAGCAGAGCAGTTCCCTGCAAACCAAACACTTTGAAGTGCTCGTGCCTCCTTGTGGCTGTTCAGCAGGTGGGATCAGGCTCCTTTGCAGGAATCCTCTCCTCTCCCTTCGATGATGATCCCCGGACCTGGCATGCAGCCCAGCACTGAGAGTAACACCAACATATTCCCAATGCTTTCCTGGTGGTCTGGACACTTCTACAAGCAAAGCTCTAAGAAAAAGAATCACTGAAACTTCTCAAGAAACTTCAGACCCTGTGGTTGAGGTATCTGGAAGACATGGGGTACGAGGCAGGTTTGAATAGAGTGAGGGAATAGAATGAAACAAAGCACCCCCTGAACCTACTCAAGAAGACACACTTAGTTGATTAACTCCTCATGGATGTCCCGGGACAAGTAAAGCTAGAGGATGGATTTGGATACTGATAAATCTACATTGGGGAACCATCCAATCATCCTGTTGTGGTCTGCTGAAGGTCCAAAAAGGTGTTAAGATCCTTGAGAGAAAAGCAAATAAATAACATTTTCAATCTGAAGTAGATTGCTGAAATCTAATTAGAAATATGTCCCACCTCAAAAAAAAAAAGGATTTCATCATTTCAGCAGTTTCCTAAGATATCTATGATGTCTTGCATAGCACACAGATCACTATGTCTCACTCCTAAAGGTCATTGACCGTTAATTAAAATTTCATTGTACATCCATCTTTCAAGGGATGTCTCCTCAGCTCGCCATCTGGAAGGTTAATAACGCACAGATTCCCAGGCCGTGCTGCAATGCTCGGATCCAGAGATGGATTTCAGACACCACCAATTGCAGCAGCTGTTCAGAACTGTGTTTTGGGTGGTTCACAAAGGAAGGGCCCTTCTGAAAGTTTGGGCTCAGTGTCAAGGCTTTCACGGGGTCCCATTCCAGTGCTGGAGATGGCAATGTTGATGACTCGAGTGCTGGGCATGTAAATTATGAGAAATGGTCATGTGAAAAGATAACAAGGGATTCCTTGTGGCCCTCTGGGTGGAGGGAGAAACTGAGTCACAGTCTGGGGCTACTTTGACAAGCAAACATCTTCAGCCAGTTCTGGTGCGACTTTCCCTTACACAACACTGAGCCTCAGGGCTGGAATTCAGGGGCAAGTAATAACACAGACAGGTTACATCTTCTCTTTTAGCACCAGAGAGAGGAAGATTAGCAAAAGCTTCCTGAACAGTGGACTTTCATAGCTTCTCTGTGACTCTTTTGAGTGTTTTGGGGGAATTGTTGGTGATACACTCCCAGCTATGGCTCTGGAAACACAAACCCCCTGGGATGGCATTCCTAAGCGTGTTAAATGCAAACTCCTTCAATGGTCTCAGCTCTCTCTTTCCCAAAGAACATCCCACCTCATTCTCTCTTTTAGCATTAAATAACTGGTGTTTGCTTCTGCTTGGCATTTGTAAAGGTCTCCAAAGTAACAAATCCTGAGTTTGAATATCGGTGTGTGGCTTTGTGTTCCTCTTATGACCTCAACCCTGGTCTAAGAGGTGCAGAGGACCACAGTGACACATAACCCAGGAATGCTGTTCATGCTTGGAAAAAGGTGCTGCACACCTTACCCTATAACCCGTGTAGGGCTGCAGTCTTTTAGCACACACAGATCATCAGCCACGGAGGGGCAAAGACGCTTGATCAAGCTGAGCTGTCCCCTGTGCACCAACTCTTGTTTCCTGGTAACATGTTACAACCCATATAATAGAAAAACAGCATCCAGAACTGTGGGCAACGTTCTCCAGAGAGGAAAAATTTGCAGCTAGAGAAAAGGCTGCTATTTGGTACATTATTCTGGCACTGCTTAGCATTTTGTTCTATTTTTGCTTGGGAAGACAGCTTGTGATGAAGAATGTCTCACCTTATCAGGGATGGACAGCAGCTGCTGCACGGGGATGGGAGGTCTTTAGGTGATCAGCTGCACTGGGAATAATTTGAAGAGATGAGAGTTAATTAGTCCAGGATAAACCAAGAAGGGATCTGATTAGCCAGAGTACTAAAAGCCAATTACTTCCAGAACACAGCTAAATGGCTTTACAAAGCTAAAAAAAGACAGCATCTGATAGCTTTTCTAACACATGAGCTCTGATCACTAAAAAAACGACCTCTTCTTGCCCTTCCCCAGAAAATTTAGTTCTGGATGAGGGCAGACTTGGGAGACAGTTTTCTTTTCTTTTTTTTTCTTAAGTAATTTCTACAAAGGTTTGTAAGATACCCAGCTACTCCTGAGCAGGCTTTCACGTGCAGAAAAACTCATCACCTCAAAGCATGATTTTTTTGGAGAACCACTGTTAAGAGCAAATTGATCTCACTTGCAAAGTCAAGTTGTCCTTTCTTTAAGTGGAGTTGGCACTCAGGCAACTTGGCCACCCTGGGAACTTCACCAGGTCAGCCTCCTAACAGCTGGTCCCCTCTTCTCTGGCAAGATGAAAATGTCCTGTATGTAACAAATGACCTGATGATTTTCTTCCCATGGGTTGGAAATTAAAATATATACTAACTCTCTTTGTGACCCACAGCTGAAACATTAAGAAATGTATTCCTGGACATTCAAACATATTCAGTATCTTGCATAACGTATATAAAAACAAAAGGATGCTCAAGGCGGGCAGAGCTAAAAATGTGAGCAAGAATTGGACCATCTGTGGGCTGGTGTGTGGCTGCCTCTGTGGCTGCTACACTTAATTCCAGTTGGACTGTCAGCTCCTTCCTTGTAAGCATACTGTCAATGTAAATTGACAGGAATCCCCGGGATCCAAGCCTCGGAATGTATTCCCTTGTGCAGCACTAATTGTTCACAACAGGGCAGATATGGCAGGAGAGGATGTTTGACTAATTGCATATCAAATTGCACCCGAGCCAAAAAAGCAGCCACAGAAGAGGCAGTGTGCAATTTCAGATAGGGTGAAATGGGATCACATGAATGCACCAACTCCGCCACTTAGGTTCTGCTTAAATTCTCCCTGTAAATACCCAGCAGAATTTGCAGAGCCGTAAGCTCTGCGTGAATGTGAATTGCATCCCTAGCATGTATGAACTGTGCCTTGGATAATTCATGAGAATAGCCACACGGGGTCATACCAAAGGTTCATTTAGCTCAGCATCCTGTCTCTGAGGCTGAACAGTGAAAGGTGTGCAGGAAAAAAGCAGGAGAAATGGGATAAGCATAGCATGCTCCTTCCCCTGGTGTACTCTCTCTCTGCTGACAGTCACTAGTTCAGTTTTCTGCAGGCTGTTCCTGCTTCCCAGAGCTTAATGGGCCATGAGAGACCTTTCTTACTGATTCTGTCTAATTGCTTCTTCTGCCCATTCTTGCTTCTATCCAGAACATCCCATGGCAAGGAGGTGTACAGTTTAATTATATGTTGTGTGCAGATGTTCTTAGTTTCATTTATCGTGATTAATACTTTCATGTTTTTCTCACTAATTCCTGAGTTATAATAAAGAGTAAACAATCTTTTCTTACTCATTTTTGCAATTTGCTCTTCCTCCCATAGATTGCTTTGTGTTATTTGGAGAAAATTAAACCTTCAGGTGTCTCATCTCAAATAATAAACTGATAAGGGATCACACCTATTTGTTAACTTCCAGCTGTGAATAGTGGACCTGTTCTGAATTCCAGGTGCTAGAAATGGCCTCTCTTTAGTGTTCAGGCTTTGAATACAAATTAGAGCGTGAACCTGCCTCCAGCATTATTATCCATTGGACTACTGGGATTTAAAAACTCTTTGTATCTTGTCTGGTTACTATGGCCATTCTCAAAGTCTGCTATGTCTGTGCTTTGTACCAGACCTGTAAGTATAAGGCTACCTAAAAGGTGCAGCATTTCAGTGAAAATCTCTCCATGTTCAGACACAGAGGTTTCAGTAGGCCCCCAGATGGGAAGACCAAAAGGAACCCGAAAACCTTGGCTCTGAAAGAAAAACAATCCTGTTCCCCTTTTCCTCCTCATCTTAACACATAATATTGTCCAAAATGCTCCAAAAGGTCTCCCTCTGCAACTCCTCCACCCATCACTGTCTTCTGCATCTTATTCAAAGTCTCATAGATATCCTGTCTCACTTTATGCAGTGCACCTGTCTCCTAATACTGTACCAGATGCATCTTCCTGATTGCTTGCCATGGGCAACAGTCATTTTTCCTTTCTCAAGGGAAAGCTGCATTCATACATCAATTCTCCACCTTCATGCCAGAGTCTCTCTCCCTCGCTTCTTGTTTTCAAAGCCCCTCATACGAAACGCACAGTGTGTAAGAAATGACAGAAAATCAGAGCATCTGCATTTTGTATTCCTCCAGCAATGGCTTGAGTGGCTGCACAAAAAACAAACCTGGAGTTTTGAGGTTCCCCGCTCTCATCACCCCCATATCTCTGCTTCTGTTAAAGACTTTATTCCCTTTTGTCTTGTCTGAATTGGGGTCACAAAGCAGGAAAAAGTGATATTTACAGTGCTCCAGTTCTCACTGCCAGTGTCTGGGAATATTAACAAGTCAGTGCACCCTGACAATGGTTCATTTCAAGTGTGGAGCATTACCATTCTCATCAAGGGCAAAGAACCTAGAGCAGTTCACGAGCTCAGGTGCTTTAAACTCTTTTCTAAAATTACATTTCTGCAGACAGCAAACCACTGAGTTGAGTCATTCCGTGCAAACTGAATGAAATCTTCCAGTTGCAGTTCTGTGTGATCAATAGGGGATGCATCATCTGAGGGCAGTATTTTAAACCATCCCATGTGGAAGTGTATCTCTGGCAGCCTGGGTAGTGGCCAGACTCCACCACAGAGCAAAGGGCCAGGGCAGCCCCCTTCTCCTCTTTCTGCTGCTAATCCCTCCTACTGCAAAAGAAAGGAGAGCAAGAGCCCATCCGTGGAGACAACCAGGCAGTGCTCCCAGCTCTGCCCTGCCCAGGGCTGCACCATGCAGCAGGATGGGCAGGGAGCCAGCAGCTGGAACCATGGCTGTGGCCTGGAGCCTCCTGAGAGCTGGCACATGACCAGGACAGCCTAGCCCAATCCTTGTCTGCCCTCCTCCAAGCTGTGTCCCCAGAGAACCATGTCCAGTGGATGCTCTTGTTCTTCCAGATGTCCTCCATCCATCCACCCCTGCATGGCAACACTCAGGGCACAAGTGAACACAGCTCCTCCCTGTGCCCTGCTCTGGGGACAGAGCTGGGGCAGGCAGCACCTGGAGTGCTCATCACTCTTGAAGGGTCCCAGGGATTTCTGTCTCTCCTGCTGCAGCATAATGGGCACCAACTTCCTCTAGGCAAAGGGCAGCAGCAGCCCCATCCTCAGTTCTGCAGATGTGTTGGTTCAGGAGAAAAGAAGACCCAGCCTGCCTTTTTTTCCAAAATTCACCTGGTGAGCAGCAGAGACTCCCACCATTTTCAGACAAGGCTGTCAGAGCCCTTTGCTTGGAATCATCCTGCAGGAACCAGGCTGTGCTTAGAGAGCAGCCCCACAGCAGAAAGGGTCTCTGGCAAGCTGCCACCCAGCACCAGCAGCCTGAGTGTGGCAGAGCTGGAACCCTCTGCCCTCTGGGACTCTCTCACCCACATGGCAGATTTCCTCCCACCATCACCACCAAGGCTGTGCCGGTGTTCCTGGTGGCTTTCCAACCCTCTAGGTTCCCTGAGTGGCACGGCAGGACCCTCTCTCCCTTCTTCCCACACAAGCTCACCCCACTGGCCACATATCACCTCAGCACAGCCAGAGGCAGCTGAAAGGCGTCCTTGCTGCTGCCATCCTCCCCTTCTTCTTCCTCCCTCACTGCCTTCTTTCCTTCACTCAGCACCCACAGTTCTCAGGGCAGAGCTCAGACCAGAGGGACACACAGCATGGTTGCAGCTCATCTTTTTCTCAAGGAATGTTATGGATGGCAGACACACAAGGGGGAAATCAGGACACAGCTGAGGGGAAGGATCACCTCTCTCCATCTGTTGGGCTTCATTTCCCCTTGCCTTGGGCTTCACTGTTTGTCCTGGCTTCTGATGCCACTTTGGGCCACCAGCCTTCGGGCCCAGCCACTGAGCCAGTTTTCAACCCACCTCCCATTCTGCTCAGCCTACCCACACTTCTTCAGCTTCTCCATGAGACTATTCTGTCCTCCTGAAGTGGACAGTGGCCACTGCACTCCCCTCATGTCCCAGCCCAGTCATTTCACCACAGATGATTTATCAGGTTTCTCTTGCTGAATTCATGCTGTCTCCTACCTCCAATCACCTTCGTGTCCTTCATGCCTCCAGGATGTGCTATGGCTTTCCCAGCATCTCCACGACCATGGGATCCCCTTTACTTACCAAATATAATAAACAAGTTCAAGGTACCTGGTGAGCTTGGCCTTAATGTTTTGTGTTTGTTTTTTTTTTTTTCCTAAGCCTCTCCAAGAATGTGACAGTGAACACTTCAGCAAACATTTAACAAGATGTGTGGGCTCTGTCCTCATTAGTCTAAACAAGAGAGGCGAAGCAGCAGATGCATGCAGAGCAGGCATTGCTGAATGACATGAAGTTAATTTGAGCTTGGAAGAGGGGAGCCTTTGACTGGCAGACAGCCCTACATATTAAAGGCACTGATGTGAACCAGCACATGAGAGCCCTCAGCCACATTGCATTGCCTATTGCCCCAGGGTCCTTCACTGGAATATGATTTTGAAATACCCCAAAAAACTAAGGGCAACTGAAACAGAAATTTTAGATTGACTTGTCATCAAAGCTGTTTTGAAACCTGAATTCACCTTGTGTTTGAGAGCTTATTTCCTTGAGCTACGTTCACAGCACCCACTATAAAATTCTGCTTCCAGAGCATTTTTTCCTTGCAGACTTGTTGTACGATCACCCACATTTTACAGAAAGAGAACGGAGATACAGGGGGAGACTTGCTCAAGGTCAGAGTGGGCTGGTGTGATAGAAATGGAAAAAGCACAGAAGCAATGTGGGAAAGATGGGTCTGATCTATACAGAAGGGACTTGAATGACAGTGATTTATACAAGTATTTATACCAAGCCTGAAATGAAAACACAGTGTCAAGACTATTTACATTATCACTTCTTTTTATTCTTAATAAAGGCAATGATGTGGCTTGAAAAATAGAATTACTCTGACCTTAAACATTGACTTGATATTTTCCTAAGGGATTTTTAACTTCTGATTATTATTCCTTACACTTTCTCATCTCATCTTTCCCCTTCTCAAATTAACTGCCATTTATTTATGACACTACCCACATCTGAGCTGCCAGGATGTCTCCTGTGAGCAATCCCCCCAAAGTATTTTCCACTGAGGCTTAGGAGCAGACCTCTTCCTTAGCCTAACCACAAATACCTCCCTCTAATACAAGAAGATCCAAATATAGTCACTATTTTCTGGGAAGTTCATGAACCCTAAGGGGTCACATGCAGCATTTTGTAGAAAAACATTTAAATAGACCTGTCTGTTGTTCAGCTTGGGGGTAGCTTGAAGTCACAAGGTGACACACCACAGTTCCCTCCAGCTGCACAGGACCTCCCCAGGAGCACCTGGGGCCAGCCAGCACCATTGCAGTGTAACAGCCTGATACACAGAGGGGAAAGAAAACCCATTTTGCTGAAAAGAACCCAAGACACAGGCATCAACTGTGATGTGCTCGGAGTCCCCCTGAGAGGCACCACATTACGCCACCGGCGACAGTCCAGAGACAGCAGTGGTGCACATCTTGCCCTCAGACTCTTCGTAAGATCACAGGGATTTGAATACAGACTCCAGATTCAAGCTGCAAGAATAAAACTGTCTCTGCTTCCTTGTGTAGATCTGTCTTGGCCAAGAATGATATGACAAGAATCCCATACTGAAAAAAAAATTATAAAAGCAGATGAAAACTCTGTGGCCCAGGGAGGAGAATAAAGAGAAAGACCCTCTGTGATGCTACAGACAAGACCACTGTGCCTGTGTGGAGCAGATGAGTAAAAACATATGTTTTAAATTAGTCCCCTGGCAAATGTATGGCTCTTGTTCAGTCCTACTTCACAGGACATAAAGTATCTGCCTGGACCCTGTGGTTGCTCAGCACACTCTGTAGAGGAGCCATTTGTCAAGCGTCCCTAACGTATGTCAGCAGCTAGAGAGGAGTCAGAGCTGAGGGTCACGACATCTCGCTGCTTCAGTTCTATCCCTGATGCAGAAAGACAGTGGGATCACATGAGTGGGATCCCAGATAGTGCAGCTCCCAGCACCATTCTGGTTCCCAATTTGGGCTGTCCAGGCCTGCCATGAACTCAAAAGTCAGTATGATAGAAGTGCTGAGAGTTTGTTGATCTGCATAATTTTGGTTATACCGCTGTTGTGGGCAGAATGGGAGCTTCAGACAAAGTTTATTAGAGAAGCCCACCTGTTGAGTCATGAGGGACAGAAAGAACCCCTTTGCTTTCTAAACTCCTTCCCAGAGAGTAATCCAGGTGCTGCTGGATCCAAGCTTAGCCCCAGACTTTGTCAATGATTTATGGCTAAAGGATTAACATAGGTGTAATATAACCTTTATACAAATTTGTCCCACAGGATAAAGGATGGCAAACCAAATATATTTACATAAAAATAAATTATAATGACTAAACTAAAAGATCTTAATCAAAATTATTTACTACACAGTATGGGAAGCTATAACTATTAGTATTGTACACTATTTTGAAGTAATATTGAAGCAATTATATTGCAGCAAGCAAAACCAATTATTAAGTAGAGATTGATATTACTCACTCATGCCAACACTGTGGGCAAATTGCTTTCACTCAGCCTCAAGGGATAACCTTGAGGGCTGTAGCCACTCCAGGGAGGAATCTCCAAATACACTCCAAGAAAGATTATGTTAAAAGGTGTGAGCACTGGCGCAGGTTGCCCAGAGAAGCTGTGGATGCCCCATCCCTGGAGAGTACAAGGTCAGGTTGGATGGAGCTCCGAGCAACCTGGCCTAGTGGAAGGTGTCCTGCCCACGGCAGGGGGGTTGGAACTGGATGGTCTTTAAGGTCCCTTCCAACCCAAACCATTCCATGATTCTATAAAGACCCTGCTGTTAAAAAGCGGGACTGGGTTTTTATATATAAAGTGATTTTCTGTCCGTCGTCGTATGTCTCCAGGCCAGCTGTGTCAGCTCAGCATCTTTAGATAAGTTATCAGCAGTATCACTTGTTTGTCCCTTCATATCAGGTACTTTATCAGGTCTGCCACATCTTCACCTCACTGTCAGAATGTTTATCTTTGGGAATGATGAGTCAGGCTGTTTTCAGCATCATTCAACACCAAAAGCAGCATGGCAGCCCCCGTCTCCATCCACTGCTGATAGCGTTGCAAATAGGGTGTTGATCAAGTTGTTTTCCCCCCCACTCCAGGCAGAGCATCCTGCTACAACTGCCCATCTGAACACTCACTGGAAACTATTCACTCTGACTAGAGCCTCAAGTCTATAATTCACTCCTGCTCCCAACAACCTTGAATTCAGATCAAACTTTTTGAAAACATGTAATAGCGTTTGCCAATTAAGTCATTAGGCTCAGTTATCTTTAATAGATGTAACTTTTTCTGGAAAAACTACAAACAGCTGTTGAGAGTGGAGATCTCGTACTACAAGTGATAAAATATTGCTAATTGGGCAACGTCTCATTTTCTTAGGGTGAAAATACGACTGCTGGGAGGATACTAATCGGTCTGATTCCTGCAGCTCCTTCTGAACTCCTGCCTCTTGAGCTTTGCCACTCTCTCTCTCTTCAGAGAAAAACGTCTGCAAAAGGGGGGAACATTAGCTAACCTTGTGCTTCTCTTGGAGCTCATCAGCAAGTGTGATTTATAGCTAGAAGGGAGAAAATCCTTGCATGAGCCCAAAGGGTGACCTGAAGGATTGCTGTAACGTAGTGTCTCCTACACAGTTTGTGATAGGGGTTACTTGCCCCCATTTGTTCCAAAATTGAAATTTGTGTCCAGTTTGTAGCATGCCAGGCCAGGTGGGGAATAATTTGCTGGCCTAAGACGGTTACCATTACATTGAATATCCTTGCTTCTCCTTTATTGTTTAAAAGGCAAAACCATGAGGGGTTTTTGCTTGAAGATTATATTAAAATCATGTCAATGTTTTGATTTCAAACACCTTTCCTGTAAATTAAAATTTTGAGGAAAAAGAAATTGCATCAATTCATTGATATTCCCATTCTGCTTCAGCTCTCCTCTGAGACTGAAAATGCAGTAAACCTGATTTGTTTCAACACAGAATCACTTTCTCACAAAAAGAGCATTTTGAAGGATTGTTTCTCAAGGAACTGTTACAGAGGCAGGCTGAGAGCTTCTCAAAATCTCCCTCTGCCCACTCTGGTACTTCACCATTACTGTAACTCTCCTCTCTCCAATGTCAGTGCCATTCCTATCACTGGAATATCAAAATAAAGGGGCTGCTTTATCATCCAGCAGACTCTGGGCTTATCAAAATGGTTGAGGGAGCTGCTTTGGAGCATAGCTGCATATAGGAGAGCTGAGTCAGAAACTCCAGGTTTGCATTTGGGTTGAACTTGGAGATAATCTGGAATAGCTGAGGTGACTGTAACAACCCCAATGGGAGGCATGTGCAGCTGTGGGATGGCATCAGGCAGTGCTAAATGAAAAGAGAAAAATTTCCGGGCTTTCCCTGCACAGTGAGCCTTGTTCATCAGGACTTCAGGAGGTCAGGGAGGTGCAGGTAGTGACACAGAGAGACACTCAGCATCAGCTGCTGCTCAAGCACTCACAGGTTTATCTGCAAAATTAATATATTCAGTCCTGATAAAGTAATCCAAGACAAGATAGGAGACAATCAGATCTGGTCTTATTAGGATGTGATACAATTAATTTAAAATTACTTATTTGTGAAACTGTGATGATCAGTGTTGTGGTTTTTCTCCAGATGACAGGGTTATTAGTTAGCTTCAGGCTGCCTGAGGGTATGCAGCAGGCAGACACTGTAGTTAAATAGCAGGCATGTACATGTCACACAAATTACATTAATACCCCTTCCCTTCTTTCTCTCCGTTATACCCCCTGGCCATATCTCCTTGGTCTTTTACTTGTTTGACCTCTGGCATATATTAAAAAACCACTGACAATCAAAGGTCAGTACAGTCACTTACTACTGCTTTTGAACAATATTAATCAGAATTTAATTTCAGCTGCTGCAACATAGTGTGAAATAGAAGCACTTTCTTCAAACACTGAATTTTCTCTCCCCCAGCCTCCTAGATTTCATTAAAATTACCCAACTGAGCTTTATCTTGCAGTGTTCAGGTCTCATTCACAAAATGTTTAACAAACAAGAAAAAAAAATTCTGTGATTCTGTGAGAGGACACATAGAGTCAGTCCTTGATTCATTTCCCCCATGCCAAGGCTCACCCAAAGCCTGTGCCTGGGTAGAGGTTTGCATCAAAGCAGTGGATGTGAGTTGGGATTGGGCTCATGCTTGGGATCCATCCTGTGCTGATAGTTTGATTCTGCACTCATCTCTGTAAGGCAGCTCCAGCACAGGTGGAAGTCACTGCCAGCTCAGCTGTATTGAATATAAAGTAAGAGGCATCCCTTCCTGGCTGGCAATAAAGGATACAGCCACCTGGAAAGCCAGGGGCAATGCTTTATTCTAATTGACTTTTCAGACATCATGGAGCCCTCTGTCATATTCCAATTTTTTCCTAAAGAGAAAAAGATATGTATTTCTATAAAATCCAAATAAGGCTTATGTTACATTTTAAATGGTGCCTATGGATTTTAGTGTGTTTCAGTGAAGTTCTTTTGAAAACAAATTCACAACATTCTTTGTACCTGCTCGGAAATCAGCTCAAATTTAAAGTTTAGTGTCAACAAAATCAATACCTAGGAGCTTTTGCAATCTGTCCACGTTTCTTTAAAGACAGAAGGTGCTACATCCAGGATAGAAATGGACATTAGAAATCCCACACGTTTAAAAAAAAAAAAAAGTGTTAACTAGAGTTTCAACAATCAAAGTGAGACCATTACAGCAAGGACAAATCAGACTCTGTCACTCAAGTCTCTCTGGGAGAGGAGATGCTTGCAACACCTCTCCATCATTTATACATCTTTAGCTCAATCTGGCCATGTTTCTTAACCAGGTTTCTCCATAGAAGACCTTTAAAATGGGGAGGACACCCCTGTGAGGGTCTTTCCCCTTGATTCTCCTCTGATAGAGCTTGTTCTGAACTCCCAGGCAGCCCTTATCTCTCCAGCAGCACCATGCCCCAGCCAGACGAGAGCCCATTACAGCAGAGCCCGAGGGGAGCTGGAGCTTTCCTCTGCTTGGGAGCAACTGAGCTGGAAAGAAAAATTCCAGAAAAGCTCTGCCTAAAAATATCCAGGCCCTGCCAAAAGGAGCTGGCACGTTATAATTTCACTAGTCCTGTCATGCACAAGTACTCACTGGATCTCTGCAGTTAAACATTTCCAGCCTTGAAATTGCTTTTGAAAGCCAGTGATACTAACTCCTTCATCTGAGTAGGAACTGGTGACATCCCCTTGCCTCTTCCCTGTGTATTGAGTCATGATCTTCATAGTCCAAAACTCATGTCCAAAACTAAAATGAATCATGTTTATTATTTTTAGAGCTAGCCACTGGCACTGGCATATGTGAGTATATTCAACAAGGTTATTTTGAGGATTAGAGCACCCTCCTAATCTGAACTGGAAAGAATGAACTGTTTTATTAGCTGATCTGACCTTTGCTTGTGTTTGAGTCAAGCTTGTGACTTCAGTGATAACTCATGGTTTATTGCCTTTTATTCCTGTTACTCCTATAAACCCTGAAAAGTGTGGTCCAGATTTTATTTCCCTTCTTTATCACCAGGGAGATCATGTACTGAGTTCCCAAACATTTATATGCTGCAAATTCACTTAAATCAAAGATGCCGCTCAGGGTCCAGGCTGGGAAAAGCTATCGGGGCCTGTATAGTTTGGTGGAACCTGGATTCAACACAATGGTCTGGGATATCTGCCCAGGCTGATGGGTGGCACTGAGACAGTTAAGAACTCTTTCACTTGGGAACTGAGCATATCATTTTATATGGATATTGTGGGTGACAGAAGACACAGAGCTCTGCCAGCCTGCATGCAGAAGAACTTTTCCTTTTTGAAAGAGGACTCTCTTCTAAAACTCAACACCGAGATGCATGGTGCTGCAATCCCAGCATAACAGACTGTCACATATCAAGAGAGATCCCAAAGCAGTCAGATGGGTCTGGAGGCTCAGGCATACCTTGTTGCTGTTTTATACTGGTTTTAATCAGGCTGTGCTGAAAGGCAATTTTTGGATTTCACTGTTTGTGCAGGGCTCATGGATGTGGCACCTGGTACCCGTCGTATCCAATTTCAAAGCAGATCTGTCTCACAGATCTTGGTTGCTGGAATGGATGACAGAGAAAATCTCGGGCCAAAGCCATGTGTTGCTGGGAGTGTGTTAAAAGGGCTAGATGAAAAGGAAGCATTACAGCTGTATATTATCATCACCAAGAAACATGTTTGCAGACAGATATATTTGTCCCTTTGGGCACCCAGATGCTTCTCCTCTGGGGACTGATCCCTGTCAGGATAGCTTTTTAAATTCTAGTAGCTTTTTATTCCATCCCACAAGTAATTTTCTAGAGCTGTTAGAAATCACGAGTTAGGAAGGGATGCTTTCAGGTGATCTGGGGTCTATAGTCACCATTATCATCAGATCTGAAAATCAGAGCTCCATGCTGTGCTTCCTGAGCGAGCCCTGGGGACCCAGGGAGGTTGTTCTCAATTGGCAGAGACCAGGATTACATGACATAAATTTAATACATGCCTTAGTGCCCTCAAGCCCACACATGATAAGTTATTTTTATAGAAAAACCCAATTATGCTTTCCTAGGTTGTCTTCTGCTTTAGAATAATTGTTTCTAATCAAAAATACTTCAGCTAATTCAATAATTGTCCAGAACTGGGCTTTGCAAATACCTTTCACGGTTTGATTGCCTTATAAATCTATAAACAAAGAATAAACATATGACTTATTTCTCTGTAGCAACTATTTAGGATGCAGTAAAAGCAGCAAAGGAAGGAGGAGGAAAAGTGAAATCTTTCTGAGAGGCCACAAGTTCCTTCTGCTCTCTGGCATGTCAGGTCCTCTCTGCTCAGCAAAGCAGAAGCTGGCAGGAGGCTCCTGGCAACCCAGAGGGGCGAAATTCAAAGCGCTGGTGGTACCTGCACAGCAGATGGGGACAAGTCTATTTGAGGTGACATGGCACAAGCAATGGCCTCCTGGAAGGGATCTCTGGTCAATCCAGTGGACCATCCTGTCTCAAAGTGTCCAAGATTGAGTGTTTCAGAGTAGCCACACAGACAGAGAGTTATTTTAAACTTCACAGCAGGTTTTCTCTCAATCTCTAATTTTAGTGGTCAGCTCAAAGCCTGAAATCATGAAGTTCGGTGATTTTTCAAAAGGTGGTTTAGCAATGAAGATTAAAACAAAACCACTGATTGCCCTTTTGTCCATGCAAATGTCTGACCCCTCTTCTCATCTTGCCAAATACTGCAGACCAACAACATCCAGTTACAACAAACTTTGCATTTTAGTTAGAATTTGTAAAATCTATTTCCTTTGATCAGGTTTAGGTGTGTTACTTCAATATTATACTGACCATCTTCTTCTCCTGGAGTACAGCAGATATTTTCTTGAGAGAGCTCCTAGCAAACTCATTGGCTAAGAAGTTAGGTTTTACAAAATTTGAAAACAAAGGAGGAAAAGAGATACAAAATCTACCAACTATTACTATGAAATTTTTGGCTGGTTTCAGCAAAATATGGGGATAGCACCAAAAGGATTCAGACTCCATCTACTTACCAGGAGTGGTGGAAACCCAGAGGCACCAATGCTGCGTTAAAGCACACTGGTGCCATTGAAAGATGTGGAATACACTTCAGATATTTAACTTCAGTATGAGTGAAAGGGAAAGTGCACCACTACCTGGCAAATGTATTTGGCAGCACTGGGATGTGTGTTCCCTGGCAACCAGACCCCTTACGCTGGGATTTTGGGTTACCTGGCTTTTTACTGCTGGTTGTAATTACTCCTGCGCAGTTTTATTGCATGCCTGCCTATGCCACTGTGTATTCCAGTTACAGTGGTGGGATAAATGGGGGTGTCTGGAGGTGCAGGTTCCTCCTGTCTGTCAGATCATTTGGGGGCGATTGTGCTCCTTGTTTCAGGAGCATGCCATAAAGACTTAATTATTCCCCAAATTAGATGATACTGAAGAACATGCAGCCTAGCTCCTGGGTATTGTAGGACCAACAAAACTGTGGATGTGCACTGCCAATGGTTTCCTCTGGCTCTTGTTTACTGGAGATCTTAACAATGCCCTTCCATCACGCACAAAGTGTCTCCACAATAGTCCCATGGCTTCAGTGGCCCTGCTCAGCCAGGAACTCTGTGTGAGTGAGGGTATCCATCTGGGCCTGGGAGATGTCGCTGCAGCAGATGAAGGCTCTGCCAAGCATTCCCTGAGCAGTCTGTGAGGGCTAGAACAAAATTAGTCTGGGGACTGTGCTGATACAATGACAGCCAGAATAATCTGAGCAATAGATAAAGAACCAAGAGTGGTTCCCCAGTGTAATTAGGAAGTGCACTGTTACGCAATTAAGAAAATTAATTAGATGTAGACGTAGGGAGTGCAGGTTGAAGGCATGTTGCAGCACAAACTTGTCTAGCTCTGTGGTACTTCTGAGATCTGCTGGTGGTCTAATTGGTTTTACAGTGTCTGAATGAGCTGTATTCCCAGATTTCTCTGTTGACCACTCCCATGTCATGGAGCATAATCTACTACATACAGCAGAAAACTTCAGCCTATCAGAACCAGTATCAAAATATGCTGAGCAATTTTTGCTCAATGCAGTGAACCTCTTTAGTCTAGCCAGAATCACTCCTCCGCTAGCTGAGTTCTGATTTAGCTGTCTCCATCCCTCCATGAAATGATCTTGTACTTAGGGATGGAAACACCAAGTATCCTCAAGCCATCTAGCACTGTGTTACCAGCTCCTTTTAAATGAAATGAATGAGACCTGGCCAACAGTATTGTACTTACCTTTTTCTCCCAGGAATCCCAAACCAGAAGAGCTCATTCAGAGGAAAAGAAAGTTGAAACAAAATAAAAAATCATTCTCCTGGTATCTGAGGAGATTTCATCTGCTGTATGCATAGGAATCTAGAGAAGCAATACCGTGGTTTGACAAATACCGTGATTATTCAAGACATGCTCATGTATATGTTGTTCACAAAATGTACCTTGTGTTAAAAGAAATGTACATCCCTGGTGAGAGTAGGACATCATCATTACATAGCTCCATTATATCACAGAATGGTGACAGGACATCAGGTACTGAAGGGAGATTCTTACGAGGACAGGCAAAATTAAATCTGTCAATGCCAGGGTAATTTATGATAATAACCCACATAATTTTAAAAATTATTATTTTTTTCTTCTTACTCATGTTACTGGTATCACTGTAGAGTGCAAGCTGTAAACTCTGAAATTGATTGTTATTTTCTCTCTCCATAAAGCTTGTTCATTGTTTGTACTCTAGTCAGCTTGGACACTAAAATTTGGTTAGATAATTTCTCATTCAAGCTTTCATGCACCAGACCAGCATGTCTGAAATTCAAACATTATCAGCATGTATAAAGGCACACACACAAAAAAAATCCCAACACAAAACTGAGATGAGTTCAAATTAAATTAACATGTAGAAAGCTGGCACTCTCTGCTGGAATCAACTTCATTATTATGAAGTTTACTACTGCTGTTTCAGATAGCTCCTTCTCTCGGGGTTTTGGCTAAAGGTGCTTTACAAATTAGAGGTCAGGTCGGTACTTTATAATTTTCTCATTTTTCCTTTAATCTCTTTTCTTTTTCCCATGTAATTAATTCTATGGTGATTCTTTCTGAAACTGAAAACATTTTCCTCGTTTCCTGTATTCACAGTTGACATCTGCCAGGCAAAGCTTCCCCAGCAAAGATTCTCTAACTCAAAGCAGATGGGAGCATCCTTCATGTGACACAACGTGCACACTGGAATATCCCTTGGGAATGCTGCTGCATGCCAACACAGAGACCCTGTGGCATGCCCCACTGCCTGCTACAACAGCAATCACCACCACTCATCAATCCCATGTTTGATGAGCACCGCATTTCCTGAGCTCCAACTCCACGCAAATTAATAAGTAAATATGATGATCTTTTAAAACGTAGCAAAACACAATTTGAAATAAACTGTGTTGGTCACAAAGCCCCTTTAAATTCCCAGAAGATCATACCTGCTCTGGTATGTGTACTGGGTAAATTTGCACAGTGGTCTAAGAGTGTGATTACAGCTTGGGAAAACACACACAGCTTTAAGCTGGCTGGCTTAGTGACTGCGCCAGATATCTTACTCGTATCAATTACCAAGTAAAGCTCTTTAAATACAAAGAAATATTTTCTTTCCTGATCAAGCCTACGTGGATGACCTTAAAGACAGGTAACATTGAAGTCCAGGTATCCAGAGAGCTATGCCCAAGAACTGGCCTAGGAGTGCTGGCTAATCAAGTAGTTAAGGTGTGTAGAGAAAGTAAGACAGAGAAATGAAAAATCTCTGGAAATGCCAAATCCTGTGCTATCTGTAGCGAAGCTGTGGCAAAAGGATGCCCTTCATTACTAAAGAAAGCACTGATGACTTTACCATTAAAGCAATGTCACACTGCCTTGGTCTACTCTCCTTCTCCTTTGAAAGCTTCATCAGACAAACAAGTAACCCAACTCCTTCCTTTCAGGGTTGTTAAAGGCAATGAGAGCTACTGGTTGAGTAAGAAACCAGTTTCTGTGTCTAAATACAGGCCCTCAATAGCAAGGAGGTTGGTTGCTTATTTTCTCTTCATAGTCTGTGATGCCACTGGCAGGGCAGTGACATTTGTGGTGGGAAGTTCAGCGGTGTCCCCCTGGAGCCACAGGGCTGAGTAAAGAGACAGAGAAAACACCACTTACATTGAAATGTGTTTACGGTACCCATGTATCTATGATGCAGTGAAGACACACCTTTGGGAAGATTTGTGGTGCTTTCTACGTGGACAGACTAAAAGTTTTCTTGGGGACTCTGTGGGAAGTCTGTGCTCCACATACCTGTGCTCTGTGAGCTGTTTCAAAGTGGCCTCAGTAGAGCACCTAGGTGATGTTTGCCAGTGCCTGTAGCTATTCCTGCTGCTCCACCTCAGAAACTGGTGGTGATGTGGCAGGTCTGGAGCACAGTACAGACCCTGTTATCTGGGTATGGCTTGTGTCTTGACTGGCAGGGAGTGAACAACTGAGGATGATAATGAAAGTTCCCCTTCAAAACCAGCCTCAGTGGTTTTTTACATATAACAAAGGAACACTGAAACATTTGACTGTATCAGCTGAAAAGAAGCATACAGGAGAGATAAAGATGTGACAGTCTGTGCATTTAGGAGAATAAGAGAGAGACTATCAAAAAGGATATGGGAATTTAGGGAAGCCTGAAATGCTTTAGGACATTGGAAGAAGGCCCTCACTGTTATCTTCTCTGTAAGAGCGAGATCAAGCCACACCACTTAAACTAGCCTAGGAAAACCTAATTTGGTGAGGGATCACATGGAGGAACAGACCAGCTAGCTTGAACTTAAAGAAACTACCTTTGAATTTGGTGGGTTGGCTTTTTTTTTTTAATGAATAAAAGGTGGGTTAGAAGAAATACCTTAATCACTCCTTGAGCTCACAATGTAGTTTTTACATATTTAGAGGTGAGCAAATAGGCAAAACTACCAATGTTTTAAGAGTTTTCCAAATAGCAAAAGAGCATTTCTTCTCTAAGTCAGCACCACGTATTTTGAAGGGAGTGCATGTGTCTTCTTCCCTGAAAGCTGCAGGGTCACAGAAGAACACGTTTTCCCCAGTTCCTGACATTGTTCAGCTCCTGAATGGACAAAAAGCTGATTCATTCAGCTTCTTCCTGGCTGTTATTCCAGTGTTTGTCCAGGTACTTCTTGAGTCCATCTCCCAGATATGCTCCTACGGATTCTTTTCTGCTGTGTGCTCTTTGTCTTTGCACATAACCCCCCCCCCGCCCAGGCACCTCCTGCCCACACAGGCAGGTGATGCTGTGCTGGTGGGGGACTGCATTTCAGGTGAGAGCTGCATTGAAGATTTCAAAGACTGAGGAAGGAGTTAATGAGTGGCCAACAGTAACAAGTGAAGTAATTTGCTCTATTAAAGAAAGAGAGGATTTTAAGCTGTACGTGCCAGTTATACAGAGAGAGACAGACACCATGGCAACAAGCTTGTCAGGCAGAAGCAGGGCACTACTCTAAGATTAACTATCGCTGGGGACATCATTAGTGGTGGAGAAGCTTCAAAAGCTTTGGAATTTGTGTTCCTTTTGCACCCAGAATCTCACCTGCTTTTATGGAATTTGAATCTCCAGTCTATAAGCTAAGCCTGGGATAACAACAATAGCAGGCTGGGATGTTGGATGCATCCTGAATAACATGGAAAGGAAGAATGTGTCTACAGTATCTCAGTGCACTCAGGCCTGCCAGGTTGTCTGACCTGTATGGAAAGGAAGAATGGAAACATACCATTGAGTTGGGTTCAGCAGGATTGTCTGAAATAAAGATTGAAAAGGAATTTGTGAAGGACTGCTCCTTCTGTGCTTACTCATAAGCCATGGATCTGATCATTAGCCTTCACTGAGGGAAAGGAGAGATCCCCCTGTAAATCTCCCATTCTGGGAGGATGAACAGGTGACAGATAATTGCACATATGAGGTTAATTCTTTTTATTCTCCTAGCTCATAGACAGAATCCCAAATACCTGTGATTGTCTTGTCCACGATGCAGATGCTTACCCTGGTGCAAAGCTGGAGTCAGATGCTGATGGGGTAGGATTTATACCCACAGGAAGTTCCTCTATAGGCAACCACAAAGCAATTAGTGCACAAGGCATTTGGAACTCTAAATGTGGCCTAATGTGAATCTCATCTTACCAGAGCAATGTACAGAGTTCAAGTTTCCAGTTCACAAGCCTGCAGTGCTGAGGAAAACATTTTTATGGGCAAGCAAGTGGAGAGAGAAAAAAAAAGATCTGAAGAGCTGTGCCAGAGTTTCTGTGGGGGTCTCTTTAGCCCTGCCATATCTATAAAGTGCTGAGAATGCCACACAGCACAGTTCTCATTGTGACAGGGAACGGATCACAAATTCATGAACCTTTGTGACTTGCCTGCATTATAATTCCCCATGACTGAGCTACTCAAATCTAAGGAGAGCTGCAGTACTTCACAGCTCCAAAAACGAAGCACAGCCAACATGCAGACTGTAAAAGTGCAGAGAGTCCAGATGCCCAAGCCCTGGCTCAGCTCACCATGCCCCACTGATTCCACAGGAGATGCTGCAGGCATTTTAGTCAAAAGCTATTTTAGCCCCATCAGGACTAACTGGGAGAACTGATGAGCACAGACATTTGCTCAGCTTGCAGCATAGGGAAGGAAAATCAGGTGGACATTAATCATCTTTTTGCAGACGCGTCAAGTAAAAAGGAGAAGCACATTCAATCCCATGAAAAGGCTTATTTTTGAGCAGTTGTTCTCTAAGACCTGATAGCCAAGTGCTGTGCTCAAAGAACAAATGAAAGAAGAGGTGGCTCCTCTGGAGCTGCCTGCTTCCCAAAGATAAAGGAAGATGGAGTGCAGCACTCTGCCCATCCTGTACAGGAGGGTGAGAGCCATTGAGATAACTGTGAGAATTATTGTGATGGGGGCATCTGGCTTGATGTAAAAGGAGAAGAAGTGGGAGCATGCAATGGATTTCTGCATATGTTTGAGTTTTCCCAGTCCTACGGAGAGAGGCCTCTCTGACCGTAATTGGAACAAACTCATGAATAGCGCGTGTGAGCAGAAAGCAAATCTGAAGCTGCAAGCAGCCAGCTCACCCTGCTGCATGGTTAGCGAGGAGATGTGTTGCATATGCAAGATGTAGGGCAGGGAAGGACATGTTCGTCCTACTGAACAGGCAGAGCATTCACCAGAATTTTCTGGTGGTTTTGGAGAGCTCAGCTTGCCCCAGGTAGCTCTGTCTTCCAGGAAAGTGGAGGTACACAGATGTCTGTTGTTGGTCAGCAGGCAAATATCCGGCAGGAGAAACTGGTGGCAATCTACGACAGCTGCACACAGGTCATGGCCAGTGATATGTGCAGAGGGACAGCGGGGGAAAGCCTGTGGTTCCTACTCCAGCTGCTTTTATCCTGCAACCCGAACAAAATATTTATTTCTCTTTTACTGGGAGAGGGCACCAATTAGAAAGGCAGAGTTGCACATTGACACAGGTCATGCATCCCTTTTAGTCAGACAGCTGTGGCCAGCAGCAAGAAGAAATGCTGGGAGATGTGAGGTGTAGGTGTGGGGTTTGCCACGAGGCATTCTGTGTTCAGAGATGGGAACCAAACAACAGCTTTCTTCCTGCTCAAAGAAAGAGCTTTGAACCAGCAGGTGTGGAGAAAGGCCTCTCTCAAACACAGCACTGAAGAGAGAGAGAGGGACAGAGTCTTGGCCCCACATCTGTCTTGGGGACACAGATGTCAGCCTGCACTCCTGCTCCTGGGGAGAAGTGTCAAAGACATGTCACTGACCATGACATGCCTTGTCAGATCGTTACTGCAAGTTCCAGAAACATTTTCTGATTGCTAATAGAGAGTGCAAGATTATCTTGCCCGCATTGCTACAATACTACTCTTTAGAATGGTGTGAAATTTAAGGTAGAGAGGAGCTTTTCTTAAGAGGACGAATGTTCCTAGAAAAGCACAGCACTGTGAGCCAGTGCAAAGTTTAAGACAGCTGAAGCCAGTTAGCTTCAGTTTCTTCTTTAAGTCACAATCCACATTAGCACATCCCTCGCATACTCAGGCTCCTAGACCCTCTACATGTGCATTTTTTGTTTCTTGCCTTCATGAGCTTCTGAGCTCCAGTCACTCACTAAACTAAAGCTCCAAATCCCGTCTTTGGGCATGCATATGG